>NC_041385.1:178300250-178302178 GCF_002162155.2 Triticum dicoccoides
GTTGAGTATATATTTTGTATTGCACGTGTATTGGAGTAGTGGCCCACCTCCTAGTCTTGTATAGTTGAGGTAGATGCCTTCCTTTGTATTATATATACGTGCACCAGCACCCCTTCAATACATCATATTGCAAATCATCTGTTAACACCATGGACGTGAAGAGCAGGGGGCTGGTCAGGCACCGCTGCACCATGGGCCGCCATGCCGGCATCTAGTGTCGCCTGCGCTCGGGGAAGCAGAGATCGAGCGTCACATGTCGGAAAGAGGGTGCGCTCTCACGCATTGCGCTGGGGGCAGGAGCGCCGAGCGGTTTACCGCAGCCACGGGAGTTGCGATGCCGCCTTGAGGAAAGCTTCTGTGTGGGCTATGGACGTCGAGGCCGAGCCGAGTGGGCGCCGCCGCGCTACAAGCCAGTCATTGGTCGGACGAAGTCACTTAGCGCTGGACGAGGTCACGAGGCCATGCTGTCATTGAACTCGCGCGAAGCCGGGAAGCACTGCGCCGCCACGCTGCTGTGATGAAATCGCTCCGCCAGAGAGTGTGCTGATAACGTGTTAGAGTAAAACGAGATTGAAAGCAAAAGGACAATTAGTCCTGGTTTCCATTGATTCTCAAGTATATATACATCTGGAAGAGGTGGGAAGAAGAGGTGTCTGTTCGGAGGCATCCATTCAGAACAGGTGCCTGTTCGCAATAGAAAGAGAGAAGGGACATGATTGTTCGGGGTTGGACACACCCCTTTGCTAATGACTATTCATTAATTAGTAAGTGCTAATTAATCTACTAATTAATTCCTAACACCATCATCTAACTACAGGACACTGTCGAAGACAAGTCTGAAGCTACTACTGTAGCTGCTCCATGGTACACCTAATGTGCATAGCAGGCATGAAAGGTTCCTTCGGTTTGACAAGCGAAGTGATAAATCAAAGCATCGCTCTAGAAACTCATCTTGTTTCGTACAAGAAATGGGGAGCTAACTCACATTTCATTTTTCTTGAAAACAACTCACATTTGTCATTTTCAGAGTAACACCAAGCTGCTGCCATATGAAAGCAGACATGACAGAGATCAATTCAATCACCAAGTAAAAAATCAAATCACTAGTACAGGAATGCATCATTATTTCAAAATCTTTGTTTGCACAACAGGATATAGTGATTCACAGTAAATTCGGTAAAAAATCTAGAACATGCAGGAAGTCTGCAAATAACCAGAGTTCAACAACTAAAATATCAATGGCCATACATTGATGTGTTCAGAAGAGCGGAAAACCAACGTTAATCAGATCAACACTACTGCAGCATTACCACATAGATAGACCGATCAGTTTGCCAAAAGTAGCAACAGGTTCAGTTCTTACAAACAACTAACCAACAAAGCATTGGCAAACACCCAACACACGTACTACTACCACTAGTTGCAGATAGGTAGGCAGAGTCAAGAGTACAGATACAGAAACCAACAAAACGCCATCAGTCTAGGAGGAGGTGAACTTAGTGACGGCCATGTGTTGGGGAACGTAGCATGCAATTTCAAAAAAATTCCTACAATCACGCAAGATCTATCTAGGAGATGCATAGCAACGAGAGGGGGGGGAGTGTGTCCACGTACCCTCGTAGACCGAAAGCGCAAGCGTTAGTTTAACGCGGTTGACACTACTAGGGAAAACCTTATACACAGAAGCTTATCAGTAGCGATGGTCAAAAACATGCGCTACTGCTATGTACCAGTAGTGCGTTGTGTACAAGACCGCTACTACTATATAAGTAGCAGTAGCGCGTGCCACATAAAAAGCGCTACTACTAGAACTGCCACACCGTTGCCGACAGGCTAGGTATAGTAGTGGCGCTAGTCTACAACCAACTCTACTGCTATTGGTTTTAGCATTAGCGCTCTTCCTGGGAACGCGCGACTGCTATGGGTAA
>NC_041385.1:178302943-178304024 GCF_002162155.2 Triticum dicoccoides
CACCCCCTGCTCCCTCCTCCCCCTCATCTCTCCTCACTCTGTTCATGATGTAGTAGAACATCTTCTCGATTCAACCGATCAAGTACCGAACGTATGAGACCTCCGAGTTCTGCACACGTTCAGCTCGATAACATCCCTCGAACTCTTGATCCAGCAAAGTGTCGAGTGAGAGTTTCGTCAGCACGACGGCGTGGTGACGGTGATGGTGATGTTATCCGCGCAAGGCTTCGCCTAAGCACTACGACAACATGACCGGAGGAGTAAACGGTGGAGGGGGCACCGCACACGGCTAAGAAACAAGTGATGTGTTTTGGGGTGCCCCTGCTGTAACGCCCCGGATTCGACGCGCCAGGTGTCTGCCAGTTATTCATCATTGTTGCCATGTCATTTGCTTGCGTGTTGCACTTTGCCATGTCATCATATGCATTTCCTATCATGGCATCATGTGCATTTCATTTTGCATACATGTTCGTCTCATGCATCCGAGCTTTTTCCCCGTTGTCCGTTTTGCAATCCGGCACTCCTATGTCATCCGGCGTCCCCCATTTGCCTCTTCTCTTGTGCGGGTGTTAAACATTCTCGGAATGGCCCGAGGTTTGCCAAGCGGCCTTGGTATAGCACCGGTAGACCGCCTGTCAAGTTTCGTGCCATTTGGAGTCCGTTTGATACTCCAACGGTTAACCGGGTAACCGTAAAGCCCTCTTTGAGTTGCAGCCCAACACCCCTTCCAAAATGGCCCAAAACCCATCTAACTCCCCTCCATACTCTCGGTCGTTCGATCACGATCGCGTGGCCAAAAACCGCACCTCATTTGGACTCTCCTAGCTCCCTCTACCTATAAATATGTGCCTCCCGTCCAAATTCACGGATGTTTTCCCCCGAAACCCTAAAAATCTCCCCTCCGCGCCGCCGGACGTGTCCGCCGCCGTCCGAACGCGTCCAGCCCCCGCTCCGTCCAATCGCTCCTCGCCACGTGTCCCCGCCGCCGGCTCTCTCTCTCCTCCCGCCGCCGGAGCCCGCCGCGGCCCGTCGCGGGCCCGCTCGAGCCCATCGGGGCCGAGCGCGCGCCGCCGCCCCCGCC
>NC_041385.1:178304483-178327456 GCF_002162155.2 Triticum dicoccoides
CGGGTCCTCGCCTCCCGCGGCCCCCGGCCGCCCCCGTCCGCCACCACCTCGTCGCTCCACCTCGGCTCCGCCGCAGGCCCCGCCGGCCGCCCCGTTCCTCCGCTGCCGGCGCCCGCCGTCCGCCGGCGCCGAGCTCGCCGCCGGGTCGCCGCCGTCCTCCCCACGCCGCCCCGCGCCAGGATCGGGCCGGATCCGGCGGGATCCAGCCCGGATCCATCTCCTCCGGCGACCTCGTCTCCTCTCCGGCGAGTATCTCCGGCTGCGCCTCGGTTTCCGTGCGACCCAGATCTGGAGAGGTTGACTTCTTCCCTCCCTCGTTTTCTGCTAAGTCCCCGAATTCCTTACATAATCATGCCATGTTCATCGCATTGTATCTCTGTATCCGTAGCTCTGTTTCGTGCGTGTAATATGTCAAATTGTTCGCCTCAACGAGTACTTCATTTCATTCCATTGCATCATTTTCATTTGAGCTCATCTTGATGCCCGAAATGCTGTTGGAAGAGTGCATGTTGATGTTAATCTGCTGAAACTGTTATAATTGCTCATTTATTATTTTTGCCATGATTGATGTGTGCATCCTATGAGGTTGATGTCTAAATGTATGTTGATCTATGCCATGCCATATTTCCAGGGGTGTTAACCATGTATTTTTGTGACTTGTGTAGTGAGTGCATCAAGTTTGTTAAGTGGGGTAGTTGCTGTTGCTGTTTTCCTGACAGATTCTGCTATATTTTGTTGCTATGTAAACATGTTGCTACTAATCATTATATGCATAATCTGGAGATGTTCTTTAAACATGTTTTGATCTACATGCCTTGCTCTATCCATTCATGCCCCTGGTTGCATTTATAGCTTGCTGTAGATTGTTCATATCTTGCTCCAAAGTTGCTTGATAATGTTGCTGTCAGCCTGTTAACATTAAGTTCAATGTTTCCATGATTGTTTGCTAGTGATCCATGGACCCTATGACCTTGTTCTTGCCATGCTTAGCTTCATAAACATGCCTTCTTACTGTTGGTTGCCTTGCCATGCCATGTATTGCTCTGTGGTAAGTGGTTCAAGCTCACCAACATGCCTACTTATTGTTGTTCCTGCCATGTATGAATCTGTAATATAACTTGCCATGTTTACATGGGTGCCATCCTATGTTCGGTTCCTTTTTGGCTCATGGTCAGTAAGGGACTGTTGTTCTATGCATTTAGTAGATTCATGCCATGCCTTTGTTTGCCATGATAAGTTTCTGTAACATGTTGTTTGATAGCTCTAAACATTGCAACCTGATGTTATTTCTGGTAAAGTCTGAAACTGTTATTATTTGCAATATCTCCATGTCTTTTTGAGCATGATCCATTGATTTCTGGAGATAGCTCAGTGTTCATGTTTTGTTATGCTTTACCTGTACTTCATGCCCATGTCTTTTGTGATTATGTTGGGGTGCTGTAGCTTATTGTTTTGATGCTTGCAATATGCCTAGTTGCTGTTATGGACAGATTGTTGCTATGACTTGTACAGTGTGCATGTGTTGAACCGTTGCTCCGTTTTGAGTGTGCTCTATATGGAACTTGCTTGATTTTGCATGTAGCTTCATATTATCATGTTGCATCCTTGTTTTGAGGTGTTTGCTTGATGTTTGTATGCATTTTGCATCAATGCCATGTTTAACTTGTTTTGCTCATATCTTCTAGGCCGTAGCTCCAAATCTAATGAACTTTATATGTAACTTGACTAGAATTTCGTGCAGATCATCTTGGTGCATCTCAACTTGCTGTTTAACAACTTGAACATAAAGTTTAATCAGATCTGGACCCATTTCGAAATTTGCATATGAGGACTTGCCGGAATTGTTATATGTTGTTCCCGGCCTCATTTAAACTTGCCTTGATGTGTTGTTCTTGTTTGCATCATCTCTTGCCATGAGTAGCTTCATGTAGCCTTGTCATGCATCATGCTTGTTGTGCATTATGTCTTGCCTATGTGTGGTGTTTACCATGTTGTGTGCTTCTTCTCGATAGTTCCCGTTTCGTTGCGATCGTGAGGATTCGTTCGTCTACGTGTGGTTCGTCTTCGTGGCTTCATATTCTTCATGGACTCGTTCTTCTTCCTTGCGGGATTTCAGGCAAGATGACCGTCACCTTGGATCTCACTACTATCATTGCTATGCTAGTTGCTTCGTTCTATCGCTATGCTGCGCTACCTATTACCTGTTTATCAAGCCATCCCATATTGCCATGAACCTCTAACCTTTGACACCTTTCCTATGCAAACCGTTGTTTGGCTATGTTACCGCTTTGCTCAGCCCCTCTTATAGCGTTGCTAGTTGCAGGTGAAGTTGAAGATTGCTCCATGGTGGACAAGGTTATGTTGGGATATCACAATATCTCTGATATTATTAATGCATCTATATACTTGGTAAAGGGTGGAAGGCTCGGCCTTATGCCTGGTGTTTTGTTCCACTCTTGCCGCCCTAGTTTCCGTCATACCGGTGTTATGTTCCCGGATTTTGCGTTCCTTACGCGGTCGGGTGATTTATGGGACCCCCCTGACAGTTCGCTTTGAATAAAACTTGTCCAGCAAGGCCCAACATTGGTTTTACCATTTGCCTCACCACCACCTACTTTTCCCTTGGGAGTAATTAACCCAAGGGTCATCTTTATTATAGCCCCCCCGGGCCAATGCTTGTCTAAGTGTTGGTCCAAACCAGAGCCACTTGCGGTGCCGCCCCTAGGCAACTTGGGGTATCGTCGGTTGCCGTACGTAGTGTTCATCCGGTCGTGGCCTGAGACGAGATACGCGCGGCTACTATCAGGATGTCGGCATGCCGGGAGGTCTTGCTGGTCTTGTTTTACCATTGTCGAAATGTCTTGTAAACCGGGATTCCGAGACTGATCGGGTCTTCCTGGGAGAAGGTCTATTCCTTCGTTGATCGCGAGAGCTTGTCATGGGCTAAGTTGGGACACCCCTGCAGGGTTTAAACTTTCGAGAGTCGTGCCCGCGGTTATGTGGCAGATGGGAATTTGTTAATGTCCGGTTGTAGATAACTTGACACCTGATCCGAATTAAAACGCACCAACCGCGTGTGTAGCCGTGAAGGTCTCTTCTCGGCGGAGTCTGGGAAGTGAACACGGTTTCTGTGTTATGTTTGACGTAAGTAGGAGTTCAGGATCACCTCTTGATCATTGCTAGTTGACGACCGTTCCGCTTGTTTCTCTTCTCGCTCTCATTTGCGTATGTTAGCCACCATATCTTGCTTAGTCGTTGCTGCAACCTCACCACTTTACCCTTCCTTTCCCATTAAGCTTTGCTAGTCTTGATACCCATGGTAATGGGATTGCTGAGTCCTCGTGGCTCACAGATTACTACAACAATAGTTGCAGGTACAGGTTATGCGATGATCGTGACGCGAGCGCGATGTTTGCTTGTTTGGAGTTCTTCTTCTGCTTCTTCTTCGATCAGGGGATAGGTTCCAGGTCGGCAGCCTGGGCTAGCAGGGTGGATGTCGTTCGAGTTTCTGTTTGTGTTTCATCCGTAGTCGGATGGTGCTCTTATGTAAGATGATGTTGTATTCGTGTGGCATTGTATGCCTTTTGTATGTATCCCCACTATTATGTAATGTTGATGTAATGATATCCACCTTGCAAAAGCATTTCAATATGCGGGTCTATCCTTGGTGGGGCCTTCGAGTTCCTTTTGGATAGGGTTGCATATTGGGCATGACACCTGCCCCCGTATATAAAGGAGGAGAGGGGAGGAGGCCGTCCCTAGGGGCGCGCCATGGGGGGGAACCGGCTTGGGCTCCTAGTCCTAGTCGGGCCCCCTTCCTTCTTTCGGAGGGGGAAAGGGGGAAGGAGAGGGAGAGGGAGAAGGAAAAGGGGGGGTGGCCCACCCCCTTCCCTTGTCCAATTCGGACTGCCCATGGGGGGCGCCACCCCTTGTGGGCTGCCCTCTCTCTCCCCGGGGGGTTCCGGTAACCCCTCGGTACTCCGATAAATCACCAAAACACTCCGAAACCATTCCGGTGTCCGAATACTATCGTCCAATATATCAATCTTTACCTCTCGACCATTTCGAGACTCCTTGTCATGTCCGTGATCTCATTCGGGACTCCGAACAATCTTCGATCACCAAAACACATAACTCATAATACAAATCATCATCGAACGTTAAGCGTGCGGACCCTACGGGTTCGAGGACTATATAGAAGTGACCGAGACACATCTCCGATCAATTACCAACAGCAGAACCTGGATGCTCATATTGGTTCCTACATATTCTACGAAGATCTTTATCGGTCAAACCGCAATGACAAGATATGTCATTCCCTTGGTCATCGGTATGTTACTTGCCCGAGATTTGATCGTCGGTATCTTCATACCTGGTTCAATCTCGTTACTGGAAAGTCTCTTTACTTGTTCCATAATGCATCATCCCGCAAATAACTCATTAGTCACATTACTTGCAAGGCTTACCATGATGTCCATTACCGAGAGGGCCCAGAGATACCTCTCCGATACTCGGAGTGACAAATCTTAATCTTGATCTATGCCAACCCAACAAACACCTTCAGAGACACACGTAGATCATCTTTATAATCACCCAGTTACGTTGTGACGTTTGATAGCACACAAGGTGTTCCTCCGGTATTCAGGAGTTGCATAATCTCATAGTCAAAGGAATATGTATAAGTCATGAAGAAAGCAATAGCAATAAAACTTTAACGATCATTATGCTAAGCTAACAGATGGGTCTTGTCCATCACATCATTCTCCTAATGATGTGATCCCGTTCATCAAATGACAACACATGTCTATGGTCAAGAAACTTAACTATCTTTGATTAACGAGCTAGTCAAGTAGAGGCATACTAGGGACACTTTGTTTTGTCTATGTATTCACACATGTATCAAGTTTCCGGTTAATACAATTCTAGCATGAATAATAAACATTTATCATGATATAAGAAAATATAAATAACAACTTTATTATTGCCTCTAGGGCATACTTCCTCCAGTCTCCCACTTGCACTAGAGTCAATAATCTATATTATATTGTAATGATTCTAACACCCATGGAGTCTTGGTGCTAATCATGTTTTGCTCGTGGAAGAGGTTTAGTCAACGGGTCTACAACATTCAGATACGTATGTATTTTGCAAATCTCTATGTGTCCCTCCTTGACTTGATCGCGGATGAAGTTGAAGCGTCTTTTGATATGTTTGGTTCTCTTGTGAAATCTGGATTCCTTTGCTAAAGAAATTGCTCCAGTATTGTCATAAAAGATATTCATTGGACCCGATGCACCAAGTATTACACCTAGATCGGATATGAACTCCTTCATCTAGACTCCTTCATTTGCTGCTTCCGAAGGAGCTATGTACTCCGCTTTACACGTAGATCCCGCCATGACGATCTGCTTGGAGCTGCACCAATTGATAGCTCCACCATTCAATATAAATATGTATTCGGTTTGCGACTTAGAGTCATCCGGATCAGTGTCAAAGCTAGCATCGACATAAACATTTACGACAAGCTCTTTGTCACCACCATAAGCGAGAAACATATCCTTAATCCATTTTAGGTATTTCAGGATGTTCTTGACCGCCGTCCAGTGATCCACTCCTGGATTACTTTGGTACCTCCCTGCTAAACTTATAGCAAGGAACACATCAGGTCTGGTACTCAGCATTGCATACATGATAGAACCTACGGCTGAGGTATAGGGAATGACTTTCATTTTCTCTCTATCTTCTACAGTGGTCGGGCATTGAGTATGACTCAACTTCACACCTTGTAACACAGGCAAGAACCCTTTCTTTGACTGATCCATTTTGAACTTCTTCAAAACTTTATCAAGGTATGTGCTTTGTGAAAGTCCAATTAAGCATCTTGATCTATCCCTATAGATCTTGATGCCCAATATATAAGTAGCTTCACCGAGGTCTTTCATTGAAAAATTGTTATTCAAATATCCTTTTATGCTATCCAGAAATGCTATATCATTTCTAATCAACAATATGTCATCCACATATAATATTAGAAATGCTACAGAGCTCCCACTCACTTTCTTATAAATACAGGCTTCTTCGAAAGTCTGTATAAAACCATGCTTTGATCACACTATCAAAGCGTATATTCCAACTTCGGGATGCTTGCACTAGTCCATAAATGGATCGCTGGAGCTTGCACACTTTGTTAGCACCTTTAGGATTGACAAAACCTTCTGGTTGCATCATATACAACTCTTCTTTAAGAAATCCATTAAGGAATGAAGCTTTGACGTCCATTTGCCAGATTTCATAATCATAAAATGCGGCAATTGCTAACATGATTTGGACAGACTTAAGCATCACTATGAGCGAGAAGGTCTCATCATAGTCAACTCCTTGAACTTGTTGAAAACCTTTCGCAACAAGTCGAGCTTTGTAGACAGTAACATTACCATCAGCGTCAGTCTTCTTCTTGAAGATCCATTTATTCTCTATGGCTTGCCGATCACCGGGAAAGTCAACCAAAGTCCATACTTTGTTCTCATACATGGATCCAATCTGAGATTTCATGGCCTCAAGCCATTTCGCGGAATCTGGGCTCATCATCTCTTCCTCATAGTTCGTAGGTTCGTCATGGTCTAGTAACATGACTTCCAGAATGGGATTGCCATACCATTCTTGTGCCGAACGCACTCTGGTTGACCTACGAGGTTTGATAGTAACTTGATCTGAAGTTTCATAATCACCATCATTAACTTCCTCAATCCTCACTAGTTGGTGTAGGCATCACGGGAACGGTTTTCTATGATGAGCTACTTTCCAATTTGAGAGGAGGTACAATTACCTCATCAAGTTCTACTTTCCTCCCACTAACTTCTTTCGAGAGAAACTCCTTATCTAAAAATGATCCATTATTAGCAACAAATATCTTGCCTTCGGATCTGTGACAGAAGGTGTACCCAACAATTTCTTTTGGGTATCCTATGAAGATGCACTTCTCCAATTTGGGTTCGAGCTTATCAGGCTGAAGCTTTTTCACATAAGCATCGCAACCTCAAACTTTAAGAAACGACAACTTAGGTTTCTTGCCAAACCATAATTCATATGGTGTCGTCTCAACGGATTTAGATGGTGCCCTATTTAACGTGAATGTAGCTGTCTCTAATGCATAACCCCAAAATGATGGTGGTAAATCGGTAAGAGACATCACAGATCACACCATATCTAATGAAGTACGGTTACGATGTTCGAACGCACCATTACGCTGTGGTGTTCCAGGTGGCGTGAGTTGCAAAACTATTCCACGTTGTTTTAAGTGAAGACCAAACTTATAACTCAAATATTCGCCTCCACGATCAGATCGTAGAAAACTTTATTTTCTTGTTACGATGATTTTCCACTTCACTCTGAAATTATTTGAACTTTTCAAATGTTTCAGACTTGTGTTTCATTAAGTAGATATACCCATATCTGCTCAAATCATCTGTGAAGGTTAGAAAATAACGATACTCGCCGCGAGCCTCAACACTCATCGGACCACATACACCAGTATGTATTATTTCCAATAAGTCAGTGGAGCTCTCCATTGTTCCGGAGAACGGAGTCTTAGTCATCTTGCCCATGAGGCATGGTTCACAAGCATCAAGTGATTCATAATCAAGTGATTCCAAAAGCCTGTCTGCATGGAGTTTCTTCATGCGCTTTACAACAATATGACCTAAACGGTAGTGCCACAAATAAGTTACACTATCATTATTAACTTTACATCTTTTGGCATCAATATTATGAATATTTGTATCACCACGATCGAAATTCAACAAAAATAGACCACTCATCAAGGGTGCATGACCATAAAAGATATTACTCATATAAATAGAACAACCATGATTCTCTGATTTAAACGAATAACCGTCTCGCATCAAACAAGATCCAGATATAATGTTCATGCTCAAAGCTGGCACCAAATAACAATTATTCAGGTCTAAAACTAATCCCGAAGGTAGATGTAGAGGTAGCACGCCAATGGCGATCATATCGACCTTGGAACCATTTCCGACGCGCATCGTCACCTCGTCCATAGCCAATCTTCGTTTAATCCGCAGCCCCTGTCTCGAGTTGCAAATATGATCAACAGAACTAGTATCAGATACCCAGGCGCTACTACGAGCATTAGTAAGGTACACATGAATAACATGTATATCAAATATACCTTTCACTTTGACATCCTTCTTATCCGCCAAATACTTGGTGCAGTTCCGCTTCCAGTGACCAGTCCCTTTGCAGTAGAAGCACTCAGTTTCAGGCTTAGGTCTAGACTTGGGCTTCTTTCCAGGAGCAGCAACTTGCTTGCTATTCTTCTTGAAGTTTCACTTCTTTCCTTTTCCCTTTTTCTTGAAACTGGTGGTCTTGTTAACCATCAACACTTGATGCTCCTTCTTGATTTCTACCTCCACAGCCTTGAGCATTGCGAAGAGCTCGGGAATCGTCTTGTTAATCCCTTGCATATTATAGTTCATCATGAAGCCTTTATAGCTTGGTGGCAGTGATTGAAGAACTCTGTCAATGACACTATCATCCGGAAGATTAACTCGTCAAGTGGTTATGGTACCCAACCATTCTAATTATGTGTTCACTGACAGAACTGTTCTCCTCCATCTTGCAGCTATAGAACTTGTTGGAGACTTCATATCTCTCAACTTGGGCATTTGCTTGAAATATTAACTTCAACTTCTGGAACATCTCATATGCTCCATGACATTCAAAACGTCTTTGAAGTCCCGATCCTAAGCCGTAAAGCATAGCACACTGAACTATCAAGTAGTCATCAGATTTAGCTTGCCAGACGTTCATACTGTTCGGAGTTGCTCCTGTAGCAGTTCCTGCACCTAGCGGTGCATCAAGGACGTAAATCTTCTGTGCAGCAATGAGGATAATCCTCAAGTTACGGACCCAGTCCGTGTAGTTTCTACCATCATCTTTCAACTTAGCTTTCTCTAGGAATGCATTAAAATTCAAGGGAATGGCAGCACGGGCCATTGATCTACAACATACGTATGCAAAAACTATCAGGACTAAGTTCATGAAAAATTAAGTTCAATTAATCATATTAATTAAGAACTCCCACTTAGATAGACATCCCTCTAGTCATCCAAATGATCACGTGATCCATATCAACTAAACCATGTCCGATCATCACGTGAGATGGAGTAGTTTTCAATGGTGAACATCTCTATGTTGATCATATCTACTATATGATTCACGTTCGACCTTTCGGTCTCCAGTGTTCCGAGGCCATGTCTGTACATGCTAGGCTCGTCAAGTTTAACCCGAGTATTCCGCATGTGCAAAACTGTCTTGTACCCGTTGTATGTGAATGTAGAGCTTATCACACCCGATCATCACGTGGTGTCTCGGCACGACGAACTGTCGCAACGGCGCATACTTAGGGAGAACACTTATACCTTGAAATTTTAGTGAGGGATCATCTTATAATGCTACCGCCGTACTAAGCAAAATAAGATGCATAAAAGATAAACATCACATGCAATCAAAATATGTGACACGATATGGCCATCATCATCTTGCGCCTTTGACTCCATCTCCAAAGCACCGTCATGATCTCCCGTCACCGGCTTGACACCTTGATCTCCATCGTAGCATCGTTGTCGTCTCGCCAACTATTGCTTCTACAACTATCGCTAATGCATAGTGATAAAGTAAAGCAATTACATGGCGATTGCATTTCATACAATAAAGCGATAACCATATGGCTCCTGCCAGTTGCCGATAACTTTTACAAAACATGATCATCTCATACAACAACGTATATCACATCACAACATGCCCTGCAAAAACAAGTTAGAAGTCCTCTACTTTGTTGTTGCAAGTTTTACGTGGCTGCTACGGGCTTATAGTAAGAACCGTTCTTACCTATGCATCAAAACCACAATGATGTTTCATCAAGTTTGCTGTTTTAACCTTCAACAAGGACCAGCCGCAATCAAATTCATTTCAACTAAAGTTGGAGAAATAGACACCCGCCAGCCACCTTTATGCAAAACAAGTTGCATGTCTGTCGGTGGAACCGGTCTCATGATCATGGTCATGTAAGGTTGGTCCGGGACGCTCCATCCAACAATACCGCCGAATCAAAATAAGACGTTGGTGGTAAGAAGTATGACTATCATCGCCTACAACTGTTTGTGTTCTACTCATGCATATCATCTACGCATAGACCTGACTTGGAAACCACTGTTGGGGAACGTAGCATGCAATTTCAAAAAAAATCCTACGATCACGCAAGATCTATCTAGGAGATGCATAGCAATGAGAGGGGGAGAGTGTGTCTACGTACCCTCATAGACCGAAAGTGGAAGTGTTAGTTTAACGCGGTTGATGCAGTCGAACGTCTTCTCGATTCAACAGATCAAGTACCGAACGTACGACACCTCCGAGTTCTGCACACGTTCAGCTCGATGACGTCCCTCGAACTCTTGATCAAACAAAGTGTGGATGGAGAGTTTCTTCAACACGACGGTGTGGTGACGGTGATGGTGATGTGATCCGCGCAGGGCTTCGCCTAAGCACTACGACAATATGACCGAAGGAGTAAACGGTGGAGGGGGGCACCGCACACGGCTAAGAAACAATTGATGTGTTTTGGGGTTCCCCCTTGCCCCCGTATATAAAGGAGGAGAGGGGAGGAGGCCGGCCCTAGGGGCGCGCCATGGGGGGGGGGAACCGACTTGGACTCCTAGTCCTAGTCGCCCCCCCTTCCGTCTTTTGGAGGGGGAAAGGGGGAAGGAGAGGGAGAGGGAGAAGGAAAGGGGGGCTCCCCTTGTCCAATTCAGACTAACCATGGCGAAGGGGAGAGGGCGCCACCCCTTGTGGGCTGCCCTCTCTCTCCCCTATGGCACATGTTGGCCCATTACTTCCCCAGGGGGTTCCGGTAACCCCTCGGTACTCCGATAAATCTCCGAAACACTCCGAAACCATTCCGATGTCCGAATACTATCGTCCAATATATCAATCTTTACCTCTCGACCATTTCGAGACTCCTCGTCATGTCCGTGAACTCATCCGTGACTCCGAACAATCTTCGATCAACAAAACACATAACTCATAATACAAATCGTCATCGAACGTTAAGCGTGCAGACCCTATGGGTTCGAGAACTATGTAGACATGACCGAGACACATCTCTGATCAATAACCAACAGGGGAACCTAGATGCTCATATTGATTCCTACATATTCTACGAAGATCTTTATCGGTCAAACCGCAATGACAACATACGTCATTCCCTTTGTCATCGGTATGTTACTTGCTCGAGATTCGATCATCGGTATCTTCATACCTAGTTCAATCTCGTTACCGGCAAGTCTCTTTACTCATGCTGTAATGCATCATCCCGCAAATAACTCATCAATCACACTGCTTGCAAGGCTTATCGTGATTTGCATTACCGAGAGGGCCCAGAGATACCTCTCTGATACTCGGAGTGAAAAATCCTAATCTCGATCTATGCCAACCCAACAAACACCTTCGGAGACACCTGTAGAGCATCTTTATAATCACCCTGTTACGTCGTTTGATAGCACACAAGGTGTTCCTCCGGTATTCGGGAGTTGCAAAATCTCATAGTCAAAGGAATATATATAAGTCATGAAGAAAGTAATAGCAATAAAACTTTAACGATCATTATGCTAAGCTAACGAATGGGTCTTGTCCATCACACCACTCTCCTAATAATGTGATCTCGTTCATCAAATGACAACACATGTCTATGGTCAGGAAACTTAACCATCTTTGATTAACGAGCTAGTCAAGTAGAGGCATACTAGGGACACTTTGTTTTGTCTATGTATGCACACATGTATCAGGTTTCCGGCTAATACAATTCTAGCATGAATAATAAACATTTATCATGATATAAGGAAATATAAATAACAACTTTATTATTGTCTCTAGGGCATATTTCCTTTACCATGGTGCCCTCGGAGACGGCGTGCTTGGCGAGCTCGCCAGGGAAGACGAGGCGGCAGCCATGGCCGGGCGGATGGAAGAAACCTAGACGACAAGGGGAAAGAGGGGGAGACGAGGCGAGGTCTTGCCACCGGGGAGAAGCCCAGTATGACGGAGGAGGTACGCCGACGTCGAGGAGTTGGTGTATGGTGCGTTGAAGAGGAGTCGGGCGGCAGCGCGGTGTTGTTGGGGAACGTAGTAATTTCAAAAAATTTCCTACGCACACGCAAGATCATGGTGATGCATAGCAACGAGAGGGGAGAGTGTGTCCACGTACCCTCGTAGACCGAAAGCGGAAGCGTTAGCACAATGCGGTTGATGTAGTTGTACGTCTTCACGGCCTGACCGATCAAGCACCGAAAGCACGGCACCTCCAAGTTCTTGCACACGTTCAGCTCGATGACGTCCCTCAAACTCCGATCCAGCCGAGTATCGAGGGAGAGTTCCGTCAGCACGACGGCATGGTGATGATGATGATGATCTACCGTCGCAGGGCTTCGTCTAAGCACCGCTACGATATTATCGAGGAGGACTATGGTGGAGGGGGGCACCGCACATGGCTAATAGATCAATGATTAATTGTTGTGTCTAGAGGTGCCCCCTGCCCCCGTATATAAAGGAGGGAGGGAGAGGCCGGCCCTAGGGGGGGCGCGCCAAGTGTGTGGAGTCCTACTAGGACTCCCAAGTCCTATTAGGATTCCCCTTTCCTTTCCGGAGTAGGAGAGAAGGAAAGAGGGGGAGAGGGAGAAGGAAAAGGGGGCTGCACCCCTTGTCCAATTCGGACCAGAGGGGGGGCGCGCGCCTCCTTCCTTTTGGCCTCTCTCCTCTATTCCTGTATGGCCCAATAAGGCCCATATACTCCCCGACGAATTCCATAACTCTCCGGTACTCCGAAAAATACCCGAATCACTCAGAACTTTTCCGAAGTCCGAATATAGTCGTCCAATATATCGATCTTTACGTCTCGACCATTTCGAGACTTCTCGTCATGTCCCCGATCTCATCTTGGACTCCGAACTACCTTCGGTACATCAAAACACATAAACTCATAATATAACTGTCATCGAACTTTAAGCGTGCGGACCCTATGGGTTCGAGAACTATGTAGACATGACCGAGAAACGTCTCCGGTCAATAACCAATAGCGGAACCTGGATGCTCATATTGGCTCCCACATATTCTACGAAGATCTTTATCGGTCAAACTGCATAACAACATACGTTGTTCCCTTTGTCATCGGTATGTTACTTGCCCGAGATTCGATCGTTGGTATCTCAATACCTAGTTCAATCTCATTACCGGCAAGTCTCTTTACTCGTTCCCTAATACATCATCCTGTAACTAACTCATTAGTTACAATGCTTGCAAGGCTTATAGTGATGTGCATTACCGAGTGGGCCCAGAGATACCTCTCCGACAATCGGAGTGACAAATGCTAATCTCGAAATACGCCAACCCAACAAGTACCTTTGGAGACACCTGTAGAGCACCTTTATAATCACCTAGTTACATGACGTTTGGTAGCACACAAAGTGTTCCTCCTGTAAACGGGAGTTGCATAATCTCATAGTTATAGGAACATGTATAATTCATGAAGAAAGCAATAGCAACATACTAAAGGATCAAGTGCTAAGCTAACGGAATGGGTCAAGTCAATCACATCATTCTTCTAATGATGTGATCCCGTTAATCAAATGACAACTCATGTCTATGGTTAGGAAACTTAACCATCTTTGATTAACGAGCTAGTCAAGTAGAGGCATACTAGTGATACTATGTTTGTCTATGTATTCACACATGTATTATGTTTCCGGTTAATACAATTCTAGTATGAATAATAAACATTTATCATGAAATAAGGAAATAAATAATAACTTTATTATTGCCTCTAGGGCATATTTCCTTCAGTCTCCCACTTGCACTAGAGTCAATAATCTAGTTCACATCGCCATGTGATTTAACACCAATATTCATATCTGTATATGATTAACACCCATATTTCACATCGTCATGTGACCAACACCCAAAGGGTTTACTAGAGTCAATAATCTAGTTCACATTGCTATGTGATTAACACCCAAAGAGTACTAAGGTGTGATCATGTTTTGCTCGTGAGAGAAGTTTAGTCAACGGGTCTGACACATTCAGAGCCACATGTATTTTGCAAAAATATTCTATGTCTACAATGCTCTGTACGGAGCTACTCTAGCTAATTGCTCCCACTTTCAATATGTATCCAGATTGAGACTTAGAGTCATCTGGATCAGTGTCAAATCTAGCATCGATGTAACCCTTTACGACGAACCTCTTGTCACCTCCATAATCGAGAAACATATCCTTATTCCACTAAGGATAATTTTGACCAATGTCCAGTGATCTACTCCTAGATCACCATTGTACTCCCTTGCCAAACCAGGGCATAGTATACAATAGGTCTGGTCCATAGCATGGCATACTTTTATAGAACCTATGACTGAGGCATAGGGAATGACTTTCATTCTCTCTCTATTTTCTGCCGTGGTCGGGATTTGAGTCTTACTCAATTTCATACCTTTGCAACACAGGCAAGAACTCTTTCTTTGACTGTTCCATTTTGAACTACTTCAAATCTTGTCAAGGTATGTACTTATTGAAAATCTTATCAAGCCTCTTGATCTATCTCAATAGATCTTGATTCTCAATATGTAAGTAGCTTTACTGAGGTCTTTCTTTTAAAGAACTCCTTTCAAACACTTCTTTATGCTTTCCAGAAAAATTCTACATCATTTCTGATCAACAATATGTCACTCACATATACTTATCAGGAAGGCTGTAGTGCTCCCACTCACTTTATTGTAAATACATGCTTCACTGCAAGTCTGTATAAAACTATATGATTTGATCAACTTATCAAAGCGTATATTCCAACTCCGAGATGCTTGCACCAGTCCATAGATGGATCGCTGGAGCTTCCACATTTTGTTAGCACCTTTAGGATTGACAAAACCTTCTGGTTCCATCATATACAACTCTTCTTTAAGAAAACCATTAAGGAATGCAGTTTTGACATCCATTTGCCAGATTTCATAGAATGTGGCAATTGCTAACATGATTCGGACAGACTTAAGCATCGCTACAGTTGAGAAAATCTCATTGTAGTCAACACCTTGAACTTGTCAAAAACCTTTTTGCGACAACTTGAGCTTTGTAGATAGTAACACTACTATCAACGTCCGTCTTCCTCTTGAAGATCCATTTATTTTCTATGGCTTGCTGATCATCGGGCAAGTCCACCAAAGTCCACACTTTGTTCTCATACATGGATCCTATGTCAGATTTCATGGCCTCCTGCCATTTCGCGGAATCTGGGCTCATCATCGCTTCCTCATAGTTCGTAGGTTTATCATGGTCTAGTAACATGACTTTCAGAACAGGATTACCGTACTACTCTGGTGCGGACCGTACTCTGGAAGACCTACGAGGTTCTGTAGTAACTTAATCTGAAGTTTCATGATCATCATCATTAGCTTCCTCACTAATTGGTGTAGGAATCACTGGAACTGATTTCTGTGATGAACTACTTTCCAATTCGGGAGAAGGTACAATTACCTTATCAAGTTCTACTTTCCTCCCACTCACTTCTTTCGAGAGAAACTCCTTCTCTAGAAAGGATCCATCTTAGCAACGAATATCTTGCCTTCGGATCTGTGATAGAAGGTGTACCCAACAGTTTCCTTTGGGTATTCTATGAAGACGCACTTCTCCAGTTTGGGTTCGAGCTTATCAGGTTGAAACTTTTTCACATAAGCATCGCAGCCCCAAACTTTAAGAAACGTCAACTTTGGTTTCTTGCCAAACCACAGTTCATAAGGTGTTGTCTCAACGGATTTTGATGGTGCCCTATTTAAAGTGAATGCAGCTGTCTCTAATGGATAACCCCAAAACAATATTGGTAAATTGGTAAGAGACATCATTGATCGCACCATATCAAATAAAAGTGTGGTTATGACGTTCGGACACACTGTTACGCTGTGGTGTTTCAGGTGGCATGAGTTTGTGAAACTATTCCATATTATTTTAACTGAAGGCCAAAACTCGTACCTCAAATATCCATCTCCACGATCAGATCGCAGAAACTTTATTTTCTTGTTATGATGATTTTCCACTTCACTCTGAAATTCTTTGAACCTTTCAACTATTTCAGACTTATGTTTCATCAAGTAGATATACCCATATCTGCTCAAAACATCTGTGAAGGTCAGAAAATAACGATACTCGCCACGAGCCTTAATACTCATTGGTCTGCATACATCAGTATGTATTATTTCCAACAAGTCAGTAGCTTGTTCCATTGTTCTGGAAAATAGAGTTTTAGTCATCTTGCCCAAAAGGCATGTTTCGCAAGTATCAAATGATTCATAACCAAGTGATTCCAAAAATCCATCTTTATGGAGTTTCTTTATGCGCTTTACACCGATATGACCCAAACGGCAGTGCCATAAATAATTTGCACTATCATTATTAACTTTGCATCTTTTGGCATCAATATTATGAATATGTGTATCACTATGATCGAGATCCAACAAACTATTTTCATTGGGTGTATGACCATTGAAGGTTTTATTCATGTAAACAAAACAACAATTATTCTCTGACTTTAAATGAATAACTGTATTGCAATAAACATGATCAAATCATATTCATGCTCAACGCAAACGCCAAATAACATTTATTTAGGTTCAACACTAATCCCGAAAGTATAGGGAGTGTGTGATGATGATCATATCAATCTTGGAACTACTTCCAACACTCATCGTCACTTCCCCTCAACTAGTCTCTGTTTATTATGTAACTCCTGTTTCGAGTTACTAATCTTAGCAACCGAACAAGTATCAAATACTCAGGGGCTACTATAAACACTAGTAAGGCACACATCAATAACATGTATATCAAATGTACCCTTGTTCACTTTGCCATCCTTCTTATCCACCAAATATTCAGGGCATTTCCGTTTCTAGTGACCATTTCCTTTGCAGTGTAAGCACTCAGTTTCAGGCTTTGGTCCAGCTTTGGGCTTCTTCGCGGGAGTGACAACTTGCTTGTCATTCTACTTGAAGTTCCATTTCTTTCCCTTTACCCTTTTCTTGAAACTAGTGGTCTTGACAATCATCAACACTTGATGCTCTTTCTTGATTTCTACCTTCATTGATTTCAACATCGCGAAGAGCTCGGGAATCATTTTTGTCATCCTTTGCATACTATAGTTCATCACGAAGTTCTACTAACTTGGTGATGATGACTAGAGAACTCTGTCAATCACTATCTTATCTGGAAGATTAACTCCCACCTGATTCAAGTGATTGTAGTACCCAGACAATCTGAGCACATGCTAACTAGTTGAGCAATTCTCCTCCATCTTTTAGCTATAGAACTTGTTGGAGACTTCATATCTCTCAACTCGGGTATTTGCTTGAAATATTAACTTCAACTCCTGGAACATCTCATATGGCCCATGACGTTCAAAACGTCTTTGAAGTCCCGATTCTAAGCCGTTAAGCATGGTGCACTAAACTATCAAGTAGTCATCATATTGAGCTAGCCAAACGTTCATAACGTCTGTATCTGCTCCTGCAATAGGTCTGTCACCTAGCGGTGCATCAAGTACATAATTCTTCTGTGCAGCAATGAGGACAATCCTCAGATCACGGATCCAATCCGCATCATTGCTACTAACATCTTTCAACACAGTTTTCTCTAGGAACATATCAAAATAAACATATGAAAGCAACAACGCGAGCTATTGATCTACAACATAATTTGCAAAATACTACCAGGACTAAGTTCATGATAAATTTAAGTTCACTTAATCATATTACTTAAGAACTCCCACTTAGATAGACATCTCTCTAATCATCTAAGTGATCACGTGATCCAAATCAACTAAACCATAACCGATCATCACGTGAAATGGAGTAATTTTCAATGGTGAACATCACTATGTTGATCATATCTACTATATGATTCACGCTCGACCGTTCGGTCTCAGTGTTCCGAGGCCATATCTGCATATGCTAGGCTCGTCAAGTTTAACCTGAGTATTCTGCGTGTGCAAAACTGGCTTGCACCCATTGTAGATGGACGTAGAGCTTATCACACCCGATCATCACATGGTGTCTGGGCACGACGAACTTTGGCAACGGTGCATACTAAGGGAGAACACTTTTATCTTGAAATTTAGTGAAAGATCATCTTATAATGCTACCATCAATCAAAGCAACATAAGATGCATAAAAGATAAACATCACATGCAATCAATATAAGTGATATGATATGTCCATCATCATCTTGTGCTTGTGATCTCCATCTCCGAACACCGTCATGATCACCATCGTCACCGGCGCAACACCTTGATCTCCATCGTAGCATCGTTTGTCGTCTTGCCAACTATTGCTTCTACGACTATCGCTACCGCTTAGTGATAAAGTAAAGCAATTATAGGGCGATTGCATTGCATACAATAAAGCGACAACCATATGGCTCCTGCCAGTTGCCGATAACTCGGTTACAAAACATGATCATCTCATACAATAAAATATAGCATCATGCCTTGACCATATCACATCACAACATGCCCTGCAAAAACAAGTTAGACGTCCTCTACTTTGTTGTTGCAAGTTTTACGTGGCTGCTACGGGCTGAGCAAGAACCGTTCTTACCTACACATCAAAACCACAATGATAGTTCGTCAAGTTAGTGCTGTTTTAACCTCATCAAGGACCGAGCGTAGCCACACTCGGTTCAACTAAAGTTGGAGAAACTGACACCCACTAGTCACCTGTGTGCAAAGCACGGCGGTAAAACCAGTCTCGCATAAGCGTACGCGTAATGTCGGTCCGGGCCGCTTCATCCAACAATACCGCCGAACCAAAGTATGACATGCTGGTAAGTAGTATGACTTGTATCGCCCACAACTCACTTGTGTTCTACTTGTGCATATAACATCTACGCATAAGACCTGGCTCGGATGCCATTGTTGGGGAACGTAGTAATTTCAAAAAATTTCCTACGCACACGCAAGATCATGGTGATGCATAGCAACGAGAGGGGAGAGTGTGTCCACATACCGTCGTAGACCGAAAGCGGAAGCGTTAGCACAACGCGGTTGATGTAGTCGTACGTCTTCACGGCCCGACTGTCACGCCCAATATGCGACCCTATCCAAAAGGAACTCGAAGGTCCCACCAAGGATAGACCCGCATATTGGAACACTTTTGCAAGGTGGATATCATTACATCAACATTACATAATAGTTGGGGATACATACAAAAGGCATACAATGCCACACGAATACAATATCACCATACATAAGAGCAACATCCGACTACGGATGAAACACAAACAGAAACTCAAATGACATCCACCCTGCTAGCCCAGGCTGCCGACCTGGAACCTATCCCCTGATCGAAGAAGCAGAAGAAGAACTCAATGCAAGCAAGCATCGCTCTCGCGTCAAGATCATCGCAAAACATGTACCTGCAACTGTTGTTGTAGTAATCTGTGAGCCACGAGGACTCAGCAATCCCATTACCATGGGTATCAAGACTAGCAAAGCTTAATGGGAAAGGAAGGGGTAAAGTGGTGAGGTTGCAGCAGCGACTAACCAAGTATGGTGGCTAACATACGCAAATGAGAGCGAGAAGAGAAACAAAGGAACGGTCGTGAAGCTAGCAATGATCAAGAGGTGATCCTGAGCTCCTACTTACGTCAAACATAACCCAAAGACCGTGTTCACTTCCCGGACTCCGCCGAGAAGAGACCATCACGGCTACACACACGGTTGATGCGTTTTAATTTGGATCTGGTGTCAAGTTATCTACAACTGGACATTAACAAATTCCCATCTGCCACATAACCGCGGGCACGGCTCTCGAAAGTTTAAACCCTACAGGGGTGTCCCAACTTAGCCCATGATAAGCTCTCGCGATCAACGAAGGATATTCCTTCTCCTAGGAAGACTCGATCAGTCTCGGAATCCCGGTTTACAAGACATTTCGACAATGGTAAAACAAGACCATCAAAGCCGCCCGATGCGCCGACATCCCGATAGGAGCTGCACATATCTCGTTCTCAGGGCAACACCGGATAAGTCAAGCTACGAGTAAAACCAGACTTCGAGTTTCCCCGAGGTGGCCCCGTAGGCTGCTCAGTTCGGACCAACACTTAGACAAGCACTGGCCCGGGGGGGCTAAAATAAAGATGACCCTTGGGTTAATTACTCCCAAGGGAAAGGTAGGTGGTGGTGAGGCAAATGGTAAAACCAAGGGTGGGCCTTGCTGGAGAAGTTTTATTCAAAGCAAACTATCAAGGGGGTCCCATAAATCACCCGACCGCGTTAGGAACGCAAAATCCGGGAACATAACACCGGTATGACGGAAACTAGGGCGGCAAGAGTGGAACAAAACACCAGGCATAAGGCCGAGCCTTCCACCCTTTACCAAATATATAGATGCATTAATAATATAAGAGATATTGTGATATCCCAACATAACCCTGTCCACCATGGAGAAATCTTCACTTCACCTGCAACTAGCAACGCTATAAGAGGAGCTGAGCAAAGCGGTAACATAGCCAAACAACGGTTTGCTAGGAAGGGTGTCAAAGGTTAGAGGTTCATGGCAATTTGGGAGGCTTGAAGAGCAAATGATAGGTAACGCAGCATAGCGATAGATCGAAGCAACTAGCATAACAATGATAGTAGTGAGATCCAGGGTAGCGGTCATCTTGCCTGAAATCCCGCAAGGAAGAAGAACGAGTCCATGAAGAAGATGAAGCCACGAAGACGAACCAAGCGTAGACGAACGAATCCTCACGATCGTAACGAAACAGGAACTATCGAGAAGAAGCACACAACATGGTAAACACACCACACATGAACAAGACATGATGCACAACAAGCATGATGCATGACAAAGTCTACATGAAGCTACTCATGGCAAGAGATGATGCAAACAAGAAAAACACATCAAGGCAAGTTTAAATGAGGCCGGAAACAACATATAACAATTCCGGTAAGTCCTCATATGCAAATTTCGAAATTGGTCCAGATCTGAATAAACCTTATGTTCAAGTTGTTAAACAGCAAGTTAAAGATCACCAAGATGATCTACACGAAATTCTAGTCAGGTTACATATAAAGTTCATTAGATTCGGAGCTACGGCCTAGAAGATATGAGCAAAACAAGTTCAACATGACATTGATGCAAAATGCACCCAAACATCAAGAAAAAAACCTGAAAACAAGGATGCAACATGGTAATATGAAGCTACATGCAAAATCAAGCAAGTTTCATATAGAGCACACTCAAAACGGAGCAACGGTTCAACACACACACACTATACAAGTCATAGCAACAATCTGTCCAAAACAACAACTAGGCATATTGCAAGCATCAAAACAATATGCTACAGCACCCCAACATAAGAACAAAAGGCATGGGCATGAAGTACAGGTAAAGCATAACAAAACATGAACACTGAGCTATCTCCAGAAATAACTAGAACATGCTCAAAAAGACATGGTAAGATTGCAAATAATAACAGTTTCAGACTTGGCAGAAAATAACATCAGGTTGCAATGTTTAGAGCTATCAAATGACATGTTACAGGAACTTATCATGGCAAACAAAGGCATGGCATGAATCTACTAGAACAAGAGTCCCTTACTGACCATGAGCCAAAAAGGATCAGAAGAAATGATGGCACCCATGTAAACATGGCAAGTTATATTACAGATTCAAACATGGCAGGAACAACAATAAGTAGGCATGTTGGTGAGCTTGAACCACTCACCACAGAGCAATACATGGCATGGCATGGCAACCAACAGTAAGAAGACATGTTTATGAAGCTAAATATGGCAAGAGCAAGTTCATAGGGTGCATAGATCACTAGAAAACAATCATGGAAACATTGAACTTAATGTTAACAGGCTGACAGCAACATTATTTAGCAAACTTTGGAGCAAGATAAAAACATGTTACAACAGGCTATAATTGCAACCAAGGGCATGAATGGATAGAGCAAGACATGTGTAACAATTAATCCTTAGTGAACATCTCCAAAATAATGCAAGAAATGACTTGTAGCAGCAGGTTTACATAGCAACAAAATATAACAGAATCTGTCAGGAAAACAGCAACAACAAGTACCCTCCTTAACAAGCTCGATGCACTCATCACACAACTCACAAAAATACATGGTTGGCACTACTGGAAAGATGGCACAGCATAGATCAAAACACATGTAGACATCAACCTCATAGGATGCACACATCAATCATGGCAAAAATGACAAATGAGCAAGTTATAACAGTTTCAGCAGATTAACATCAACATGCACTCTTCCAACAGAATTTCGGGCATCAAGATGAGCTCAAATGAAAATGATGCAATGGAATGAAATGAATTACTCGTCGAGGCGAACAATTTGACATATTATACGCACGAAACGGAGCAGTATGCACAAAGTTATGATGCGATGAACATGGCATGTTAATGTGAAAATACAGGGACTTAGGGAAAAACGGGGTCAACCTTCGAACTGCACGGTTCTCGAGGCTCGTCGGGGTTCGCCGGAGAAGGACGGATCCGGTGGCCGGAGTCGAGGGAGAGGTCGGGGAAGAGGCGGAGGAGGCGGATCCGGGACCGGGGGGGCGCATGGCGGCGAGCTCGGCCGGCGAGGAGGCCGAGGCGGCGGCCGGCGAGCGCGGGCGGCGGAGCTCGGCTCCGGCCGGCGAGGAACGGCGGCGGCCGAAGGAGGAGGCGCGGGGCGGCGCTGCTCGGGGCCGGGGAGGAGGCGGCGAGCGGCGGAGGAAGGCTATGCCGGCGGGGCGAAGGCGGCGGCGGCGCACTGGCCGGCGGGTCACGCCGGCGCGGGCACGCGGAGGCTCCGGCGGGGATCCGGCGAAGCGTGGAGGCGGCGCGCGGGGG
>NC_041385.1:178327615-178414821 GCF_002162155.2 Triticum dicoccoides
GCCGCGGCGGCGTGCGGCGGCGGGAGGCCACGTGGCATCGCGCGGTTGGCCGGGGGCGGAGAAGCGGACATGTCCGGCGGGGAAGCGGACATGTCCGGCGGCGCGAGAGGAGCGGGGCTAGGGTTAGGGTAGGATTAGACCGCGAATTTCGGGGGAGGTGGCCTATTTATAGATAGAGGGAGCTAGGAGAGTCCAAATTGGGAGCGGTTTTCGGCCACGCGATCGTGATCGAACGACTGAGAGCATGGAGGGGAGTTAGATGGGTTTTGGGCCACTTTGGAAGGGGTGTTGGGCTGCAACAAAAGAGGGCTTTGCGGTTACCCGGTTAACCGTTGGAGTATCAAACGACCTCCAAATGGCACGAAACTTGACAGGCGGTCTACCGGTGCTATACCCAGGCCGCTTGGCAAACCTCGGGCTATTCCGAGAAAGTTTAACACCCGCACAAGAGAAGGGGCAAAAAGGGGACGCCGGATGACATAGGAGTGCCGGATTGCAAAACGGACAACGGGGAAAATGCTCGGATGCATGAGACGAACACGAATGCAAAATGAGATGCACATGATGAAATGCAACACGCAAGCTAATGACATGGCAATGGCGGCGAATAACTGGCATACAACTGGCGCATCGAATCCGGGGCGTTACAACACTCCTCCACTAACAAGAGATCTCGTCCCGAGATCTTAGGACCGAGACGGAAGGGAAAAAGGGATGAGGGGAAACAAGAACTCAAGAGAAGAAGCGAAGAATCGAGAGCACTCGAGAAGAATAGAGGAATGACGAGAATGACGAGAATCGAAAGCTCACAGAATCAGATAGACTAAGAAACCACTCGTTCTAACCGGAGTGGTTAGAATGAGAAAAGAAACGGATAAGACTGAAAGGATTTAGGCAGCACTTCGGCTGAACATGGAAAAAAATAGAACACGAGCTAGAGAGGATGGAATGATACTTGATGAAGGCATGACACAAAACCTCCAGAAAGAATTGAAAGAGTTGAATGAAAAGAACGGATAAGAATATGACAACTTGTGCCACGAATGAAATTGAAAGCATCTCGGAAGAAAGGATTGAACGGAGTTGTTGAGAAAATCAACAACGAAAAGAATAAGCTTGTTGTGGACTTATAGATAACATCTCAAAATTATGAGGTGATCTCCGACCACAAGCGGAAAAGATTGAATGGCTGAGAAGAACGAAGAAATGCAAAACTCCACTTCAAAAGGATATGGAGAATTAATTGCACTTTGATATGCAAGAAGAAAGATACTTGAGCTCCTTCGAGAAGAATCTTGATGAACACTTGAGGAGTGAATTAAATCCTGAAGAACGCCATGAAGAACTCCGGTGACAAAAAGGACGACGAGATAAACTGAAGGAAGAAAGAATAAGATGAGCCTTGCGGTGGTTTAGATGGAGGTTCCGACGAGATGGCCGAGGAAATTTGAACTCCGGAAAAGAAAAGATGAAAGCACTTGGAACTAGAATTTATTCATCAAGAACAAACTCCGAAGGAAGGGATAGCTCACTTGGATGAAATAAGAATAAGATTTATTATATGCTTATCCTTCATCAAATTTTATTGATGACAAACAATGGATTTTGCATACTACTTATTCTTCTTGAAAAGGATTGAGAAGTGACATATCACAAACTTGAGAAGGTCTTCATGAATCACCGATAGGATTGAAAAGAACGACTAAATGAAAATGACAATCAAGGAAAAAGAATCTTGAACGAACCACCGTAAGAATTCAAAAAAAATGACTGATGAAAGAGAATGAATCACCGGGAAGAATTAGAAGAACCAATATGCTAGAGGGAATTTAGATGCAAAAGAACGAAGAGATCGCGAACTGATTGAAGAATACTCGAACGAAGCACCGGAAGAATATTGAGACGAACGAAAGGGCACGGATATAGAATAATTGGAGAACGAATCTGAAAACTTAGAACGAAGAAATCTTCCGAAAAGATGGCCTCCGGATGATCGAGAGAGAAAGCAACTCCTGAAATGCTCCGGATGGATGAAAAGAATTTGCACGACTGGAAAACAATTTGATAGGATAACATCGAGCTAGCACCGTGAATCTCCGGGAGAACGGGCAAGATTTAACAGAAATCTTCTTCTTTGGTCTTCAAATGATGACGAGAAACACCACCAAAATTACTGAGATACTCCGGAAGAATGAAAAGCGAAGAGGTTGGGCCAACAATGAAAATGATTTGAAATCGATCTTGGAAAGGCATCTGACTGATGAAATCATACTTACGTCAGACTTGAAAAGAATTGAGAATAACTCCAGGGGAATTAGAAGAGTCAGGTAAGATCCTGGGAAAAGACCTGTGGGTTGTGGGCCCACTAAAGAGATAACACCGTTGAAAAGGATGTTGAACAGATAGATGATGCACCGGACAAATGAAATATTTGAATGAGGTGACACCCTCGAATTAATTCAGACACAGACAAATCTCCTGAGATGTCTTGAACACTCCGGAAGGATAAACCGGCGAGAGGCGAACAGGCAAAGGAAAATATTTTAGCTGAGGGAAAGAATACGATCGACAACGAAAAAATTGAATTGAGTCCACCGAAAAAAGAAAGGGATGAAGAATGACGAACGAGACGAGAATTCATCGGTTGAAATAATTGAGGGAAGACTGAAGAGGCTCCGCACGAATGAAATTGATGGTCGAAAGAGACTCAGACGCCGGGAAGAAAAAGGGTGGGAGGGCGGGAAAAACATAGGCAACTGGAAGGGAGAACAACCGAATATCTTGAAGAGAAAACACCAGTTGAAATCATTGAGGAAAGAAAGCAAAGACTTCGCGCGAGTAGGAGGATACTCGATTATGGACTCCGTTTCCGAGAACAAGAAGGGAGGGCGGGTGGGAAAAACAAAGACAACTTCGGACATGGAAAAACAACGATATCGAAAAGAGCTGAGCATTGATCTCGCGAAAGACAAAGAGGTTTGAGTCAGCTTGACAAGGAATGCGCCGGATAAAAGAGGATGGACAACGAACAAAAACTAACCACGTGATCCTAAAGAAAAATTTGAATGGGAAGAGGAGTAATTCAAAACACCTACGTCAAGATTCCTTACCAGAGCGACGAAGGGGCAGAGGAGTAAAAAGAATTCCTACTCTCCGATATAACTAGACTCCGAAAATAGTTTTCTTCTAGACTCAACATCGGCGAAACTACACGATCAATCAAGGGGGCTCCTAAGGTCGGTCGAGCCTCTGATACCAACTTGTCACGCCCAATATGCGACCCTATCCAAAAGGAACTCGAAGGTCCCACCAAGGATAGACCCGCATATTGGAACGCTTTTGCAAGGTGGATATCATTACATCAACATTACATAATAGTTGGGGATACATACAAAAGGCATACAATGCCACACGAATACAATATCACCATACATAAGAGCAACATCCAACTACGGATGAAACACAAACAGAAACTCAAACGACATCCACCCTGCTAGCCCAGGCTGCCGACCTGGAACCTATCCCCTGATCGAAGAAGCAGAAGAAGAACTCAACGCAAGCAAGCATCGCTCTCGCGTCAAGATCATCGCAAAACATGTACCTGCAACTGTTGTTGTAGTAATCTGTGAGCCACGAGGACTCAGCAATCCCATTACCATGGGTATCAAGACTAGCAAAGCTTAATGGGAAAGGAAGGGGTAAAGTGGTGAGGTTGCAGCAGCGACTAAGCAAGTATGGTTGCTAACATACGCAAATGAGAGCGAGAAGAGAAAAAAAGGAACGGTCGTGAAGCTAGCAATGATCAAGAGGTGATCCTGAACTCCTACTTACGTCAAACATAACCCAAAGACCGTGTTCACTTCCCGGACTCCGCCGAGAAGAGACCATCACGGCTACACACACGGTTGATGTGTTTTAATTCGGATCTGGTGTCAAGTTATCTACAACCGGACATTAACAAATTCCCATCTGCCACATAACCGCGGGCACGGCTCTCAAAAGTTTAAACCCTGCAGGGGTGTCCCAACTTACCCATGATAAGCTCTCGCGATCAACGAAGGATATTCCTTCTCCCAGGAAGACCCGATCAGTCTCGGAATCCCGGTTTACAAGACATTTCGACAATGGTAAAACAAGACCAGCAAAGCCGCCCGATGCGCCGACATCCCGATAGGAGCTGCACATATCTCGTTCTCAGGGCAACACCGGATAAGTCAAGCTACGAGTAAAACCAGACTTCGAGTTTCCCCGAGGTGGCCCCGCAGGCTGCTCAGTTCGGACCAACACTTAGACAAGCACTGGCCCGGGGGGGCTAAAATAAAGATGACCCTTGGGTTAATTACTCCCAAGGGAAAGGTAGGTGGTGGCGAGGCAAATGGTAAAACCAAGGGTGGGCCTTGCTGGAGGAGTTTTATTCAAAGCGAACTGTCAAGGGGGTCCCACAAATCATCTGACCGCGTTAGGAATGCAAAATCCGGGAATATAACACCGGTATGACGGAAACTAGGGCGGCAAGAGTGGAACAAAACACCAGGCATAAGGCCGAACCTTCCACCCTTTACAAAATATATAGATGCATTAATAATATAAGAGATATTGTGATATCCCAACATAACCCTGTCCACCATGGAGAAATCTTCACTTCACCTGCAACTAGCAACAGTATAAGAGGAGCTGAGCAAAGCGGTAACATAGCCAAACAACGGTTTGCTAGGAAGGGTGTCAAAGGTTAGAGGTTCATGGCAATTTGGGAGGCTTGAAGAGCAAATGATAGGTAACGCAGCATAGCGATAGATCGAAGCAACTAGCATAACAATGATAGTAGTGAGATCCAGGGTAGCGGTCATCTTGCCTGAAATCCCGCAAGGAAGAAGAACGAGTCCATGAAGAAGATGAAGCCACGAAGACGAACCAAGCGTAGACGAATGAATCCTCACGATCGCAACGAAACAGGAACTATCGAGAAGAAGCACACAACATGGTAAACACACCACACATGAACAAGACATGATGCACAACAAGCATGATGCATGACAAAGTCTACATGAAGCTACTCATGGCAAGAGATGATGCAAACAAGAACAACACATCAAGGCAAGTTTAAATGAGGCCGGAAACAACATATAACAATTCCGGTAAGTCCTCATATGCAAATTTCGAAATTGGTCCAAATCTGAATAAACCTTATGTTCAAGTTGTTAAACAGCAAGTTAAAGGTCACCAAGATGATCTACACGAAATTCTAGTCAAGTTACATATAAAGTTCATTAGATTCGGAGCTACGGCCTAGAAGATATGAGCAAAACAAGTTCAACATGGCATTGATGCAAAATGCACCCAAACATCAAGAAAAAACCTGAAAACAAGGATGCAACATGGTAATATGAAGCTACATGCAAAATCAAGCAAGTTTCATATAGAGCACACTCAAAACGGAGCAACGGTTCAACACACACACACTATACAAGTCATAGCAACAATCTGTCCAAAACAGCAACTAGGCATATTGCAAGCATCAAAACAATATGCTATAGCACCCCAACATAAGAACAAAAGGCATGGGAATGAAGTACAGGTAAAGCATAACAAAACATGAACACTGAGCTATCTCCAGAAACAACTAGAACATGCTCAAAAAGACATGGTAAGATTGCAAATAATAACAGTTTCAGACTTGGCAGAAAATAACATCAGGTTGCAATGTTTAAAGCTATCAAACGACATGTTACAGGAACTTATCATGGCAAACAAAGGCATGGCACGAATCTACTAAAAGCATAGAACAAGAGTCCCTTACTGACCATGAGCCAAAAAGGATCAGAAGAAATGATGGCACCCATGTAAACATGGCAAGTTATATTACAGATTCAAACATGGCAGGAACAATAAGTAGGCATGTTGGTGAGCTTGAACCACTCACCACAGAGCAATACATGGCATGGCATGGCAACCAACAGTAAGAAAACATGTTTATGAAGCTAAACATGGCAAGAGCAAGTTCATAGGGTGCATGGATCACTAGAAAACAATCATGGAAACATTGAACTTAATGTTAACAGGCTGACAGCAACATCATTTAGCAAACTTTGGAGCAAGATAACAACATGTTCCAGCAGGCTATGATTGCAACCAAGGGCATGAATGGATAGAGCAAGACATGTATAAAAATTCATCCTTAGTGAACATCTCCAAAATAATGCACGAAATGACTTGTAGCAGCAGGTTTACATAGCAACAAAATATAACAGAATCTGTCAGGAAAACAGCAACAGCAAGTACCCTCCTTAACAAGCTCGATGCACTCAGCACACAACTCACAAAAATACATGGTTGGCACCACTAGAAATATGGCATAGCATAGATCAAAACACATGTAGACATCAACCTCATAGGATGCTCACATCAATCATGGCAAAAATGACAAATGAGCAAGTTATAACAGTTTCAGCAGATTAACATCAACATGCACTCTTCCAACAGCATTTCGGGCATCAAGATGAGCTCAAATAAAAGTGATGCAATGGATTGAAATGAAGTACTCGTCGAGGCGAACAATTTGACATATTATACGCACGAAACGGAGCAGTATGCACAAAGTTATGATGCAATGAACATGGCATGTTAATGTCAAAATATAGGGACTTAGGGAAAAACGGGGTCAACCTTCGAACTGCACGATTCTCGAGGCTCGTCAGGGTTCGCCGGAGAAGGACGGATCCGGCAGCCGGAGTCGAGCGAGAGGTCGGGGAAGAGGCGGAGGAGGCGGATCCGGGACGGGGGGCGCGGGGCGGCGAGCTCGGCCGGCGAGGAGGCTGGGGCGGCGGCCGGCGAGCGCGGGCGGCGGAGCTCGGCTCCGGCCGGCGAGGAACGGCGGCGGCCGAAGGAGGAGGCGCGGGGCGGCGCTGCTCGAAGCCGGGGAGGAGGCAGCGAGCGGCGGAGGAAGGCGATGCCGGCGGGGCGAAGGCGGCGGCGGCGCACGGGCCGGCGGGTCACGCCGGCGCGGGCGCGCGGAGGCTCCTACGGGGATCCGGCGAAGCGCGGAGGCGGCGCGCGGGGGCGAGGCGCCCGGGCGGGGCGCGGGCCGGGCGGGCCCGCTATGGGTTCGCCGGGCCACGGCGGCGCGCGGCGGCGGGAGGCCACGTGGCATCGCGCGGTTGGCCGCGGGCGGAGAAGCGGACATGTCCGGTGGGGAAGCGGACATGTCCGGCGGCGCGAGAGGAGCAGGGCTAGGGTTAGGGTAGGATTAGACCGCGAATTTCAGGGGAGGTGGCCTATTTATAGATAGAGGGAGCTATGAGAGTCCAAATTGGGAGCGGTTTTCGGCCACGCGATCGTGATCGAACAACCGAGAGCATGGAGGGGAGTTAGATGGGTTTTGGGCCACTTTGGAAGGGGTGTTGGGATGCAACAAAAGAGGGCTTTGCGGTTACCCGGTTAACCGTTGGAGTATCAAACGACCTCCAAATGGCACGAAACTTGACAGGCGGTCTACCGGTGCTATACCAAGGCCGCTTGGCAAACCTCGGGCTATTCCGAGAAAGTTTAACACCCGCACAAGAGAAGGGGCAAAAAGGGGACGCCGGATGACATAGGAGTGCCGGATTGCAAAACGGACAACGGGGAAAACGCTCGGATGCATGAGACGAACACGAATGCGAAATGAGATGCACATGATGAAATGCAACACGCAAGCAAATGACATGGCAATGGCGGCGAATAACTGGCAAACAACTGGCGCATGGAATCCGGGGCGTTACACCGACCGATCAAGCACCGAAAGCACGGCACCTCCGAGTTCTTACACACATTCAGCTCGATAACGTCCCTCGAACTCCGATCCAGCCGAGTATCGAGGGACAGTTCCGTCAGCACGACGGCTTGATGACAATGATGATGTTCTACCGTCACAGGGTTCGCCTAAGCACCGCTACGATATTATCGAGGAGGACTATGGTGGAGGGGGGCACCGCACACGGCTAAGAGATCAATGATCAATTGTTGTGTCTAGAGGTGCCCCCTGCCCCCGTATATAAAGGAGGGAGGAAGAGGCCGGCCCTAGAGGGGGCGCGCCAAGTGTGGGGAGTCCTACTAGGACTCCTAAGTCCTAGTAGGATTCCCCTTTCTTTTTCAGAGTAGGAAAGAAGGAAAGAGGGGGAGAGGGAGAAGGAAAAGGGGGCTGCACCCCTTGTCCAATTCGGACCAGAGGGGGGCGCGCGCCTCCTTCCTTTTGGCCTCTCTCCTCTATTCCCGTATGGCCCAATAAGGCCCATATACTCCCCGGCGAATTCAAAAATACCCGAATCACTCAGAACCTTTCCGAAGTCCGAATATAGTCGTCCAATATATCGATCCTTACGTCTCGACCATTTCGAGACACCTCGTCATGTCCCTGATCTCATCCGGGACTCCGAACTACCTTCGGTACATCAAAACACATAAACTCATAATATAACTATCATCGAACTTCAAGCGTGCAGACCCTACGAGTTCGAGAACTATGTAGACATGACCGAGAAACGTCTCCGGTCAATAACTAATAGCGGAACCTGGATGCTCATATTGGCTCCCACATATTCTACGAAGATCTTTATCGGTCAAACCGCATAACGATATACGTTGTTCCCTTTGTCATCGGTATGTTACTTGCCCGAGATTCGATCGTTGGTATCTCAATACCTAGTTCAATCTCATTATCGGCAAGTCTGTTTACTCGTTCCGTAATACATCATCCTGTAACTAACTCATTAGTTACAATGCTTGCAAGGCTTATAGTGATGTGCATTACCGAGTGGGCCCAGAGATACCTCTCCGACAATCGGAGTGAAAAATCCTAAACTTGAAATACGCCAACCCAACAAGTACCTTCGGAGACACCTGTAGAGCACCTTTATAATCACCCAGTTACGTTGTGACGTTTGGTAGTACACAAAGTGTTCCTCCGCTAAACGGGAGTTGCATAATCTCATAGTTATAGGAACATGTATAAGTCATGAAGAAAGCAATAGCAACATACTAAACGATCAAGTGCTAAGCTAACGGAATGGGTCAAGTCAATCACATCATTCTTCTAATGATGTGATCCCATTAATCAAATGACAACTCATGTCTATGGTTAGGAAACTTAACCATCTTTGATTAACGAGCTAGTCAAGTAGAGGCATACTAGTGATGCTATGTTTGTCTATGTACTCACACATGTATTATGTTTCCGGTTAATACAATTCTAGCATGGATAATAAACATTTATCATGAAATAAGGAAATAAATAATAACTTTATTATTGCCTCTAGGGCATATTTCCTTCGGGTGTGGTTTCCTCCCCAAATCCATGCGTCCCCCCTCGAGGGCTCTGAACCACGTGGAAAGGAGGTATAGGAGGGGGTCGGAGGGGGTTGGTCCATCGAAACCCCGTGTACCAAATGGGCCCTCGAGGTTTTGGGGGGTTTCTGGGCCACGCGAGGAAATTCCCTTCAAAACCCCCTTGATCCTCTCCTACCAAACAAGGCCTTATGGATCTGGCACTTCAACCAACTATAAGGAGATATTCCCTTAGTTGGCTCCATGTAAGCTCAAATTAGAGATCATGCCTTACTCTTCTAAGAGAAGACGTGTATATAAAGACCCCGGTGGCCTATGCAGGAGAGAACCGGGTCCTATAACCATGCAGGAGGTATCTCACAATGATAACTCAACTCAAATCACTACTCTTAATCAACCACCGATGCAATTTACGAGTGTACTTTTAGCTAATATTGGTGACTGGATATGTGATTATTCAGGTACAGTGATGATGTAGGTTACATTTATAAAAAAACTTGCATACAGTTGATGATTCTTTGTTTATGTACCATCTACATATATAACAACTGACCTTCTCTTTTGCTCCTACATGCCATGGTTGCGAATTTGCAAGTGTTGAAAGTATCTCTGTCAAGTAATCAGGCATGCGGTGTAAAGAGGATAGGGAGAATACCTCGTTTCTTATTAACTGTTGGTTAGTAAATGCATAGAAAAGAACATCTTTAATTCATGTTAAATAACTTGACTGAATCCAAATATCCAATGGAATATAAAGTTGCATAGTTTGTTATATAGCTACAGTAGTTAGATTATCTCTATCCGATTAATTTGTAGCAGTGGTAATCCACCTTTTGTAGTTCATATCCATTGTTTCTAGGCTGTTTATGCATTTCCACTTAATTTGCGTTTGTTTGGGTAAGATGCACCCTAGTCTTGGCGGTTGTGCTTTATAATATAAAGTGGGGAAAACTCTTTTTCGTAAAGATGCACCCCAGCCATGGCTGTGCTAGGAGTTAAGCTGGGAACATAGTTTATAGAGCTTATAATCTTGATAGATATTCCGTTGGTCCTAGAAATAAGGTCAGGTTCGTTAGCACTTTCATGCCAACTTTCACCCGCAAAGCATGTGCTAAAATTTTAAGCTCTGATACTTCAGAAGATTTTTTGTATACACTCGAGTATCATCATGACGTTCGTCTCGTTTGCCGTCTTCATTGTGTTCTTCAGATATAACTCTGCTGACATGCTTCACCGACGAGGTAGTAGACGAAGAGCGCAACCTCTTGGGTCCCCGTTACGATGAGTATCAGAGAGCGAGCACATCGCGATGTGACCGTAAGAGCAACTCCAATGGGGCGACCCATTTCGTCCGTCGTCGTCCGTTTGGGTCGGCGCGGACACAAAAGGCAGCCCAACGCGCCAACACAAACAGACACGCGTCCGCTTTTCGTCCGGGGGCGACCCATTCCCTGGTGGCGTTCTGGGAACGGGGGTCCCCGGACTTGCCTGCCTGCGGCCCACGGCGTGAATCTCCCAGCGGCCCAGTACGGCCCGTCTTCACCAGCAAACACTCAAGACCCTTGCGAGGGGCCAAGCCTCGCAAGGCGGACGACACAAGACCTCCTCGGGAGCGGCCTCATCAGGTTGGCTCGCTAGGGGCGGAGAGATAAAGGCAAGGCGAACCTCGCGAGGTTGCAATGACACAAGTCATGACGACCGCAACCAGGCGGGTGCTCGTGCGCGCAGTGTCCTCGTTTCCTCTTTGGTTCTAAAGGGGCAAGCACAGGCGAGGAGTCCCGAGGCATCAGGCAAAGGTTTCCATATCGGTGCAACGAGACCAAGACCAGCAGGATGGCAGGACAGAGGTCACCATGGATCCTAAGACGGCGTCACCACCAGAGCCTTTGGCAGGCGAAGACTACTTTTGTCAGGATAACCTGTACTAGCTGTCCCCTTTCAAATTGGCCGTTGTGGCATCCCTTCCCACTCAATATTTGGGAAGAGGACTAGGGCCTCTATAAATAGGACTAGCCACCACCGTAGGAGGGGCCTGAGCTCGAGTAACCCTCACCCACACAAGTCCATCGAGCACAAGAACACCTCACCTCAGGAGGCTGTTCTTCCCCTTGTACTGTTCATCCTCAGCCCAAGAGGTAATCCACCACCACCACACCAGAGTAGGGTATTACACCACATCGGTGGCCCGAACCAGTATAAATCTTGTGTCCCCATGTTCTTTGGGTCCGGCGAGCTAGTCTGTGAGGTCGTGGAGTGCGAGAGCTTGGGAGGGGAAAGATCTTCGTGCGCACCCCAGTGTTCGAACCTCAAGGGTTTTGCCGGAACCCGAATCCGACATTTGGCGCGCCAGGTAGGGGTGCGCTGAATCCTTCCTCTCGTCGATCCGTGCTTCGCCGCTCCATCACAACCATGTCGGCCGCTCGTCGTGCTCGCACTGAGCGTCGGGTTGCCCTTGCCGCCCGTGTCGCTCAGACGGCTCCTGTTGGCGGGCCTCCCCGTCGTTCTCCGTCACCCGCCGCCAACGCTCCCACTGGCCCGGGTGGAAATGAGCAGCAGGCGTCCTTGCTGCACCCCTCGGTTTGGCGGGATGGCCGCACCACCACTCCGATGCTGACCCCCACCGGTTCATCGTCTCACGCTCGTCTTGCTCCCACAGACGCTCGGGCTGCACTGCTCATGGCACACGAGCTCCTGCATTACCGCCCGGTCGATGACCTCTATGAGGACTGGTTGGACCGCATCGCCGAGCTCGTCAGCGCCACAGGGAGCTCCCCTGCACCGTCCCTCTCGCTGCCTCGTCCACCGCCGACTACGGGCGACGTAGCTCATGGAGCGCCTCCACCACCTCTGCACCAAGACGGCGCCCTGGCGCCAAGACACGTGGCCCCGCGGCGTGACTCGCCACGCCAAGCGCCCGCACGTGAAGAAAGAAGTTGTCAAGAAGTTCCTCGACCGCAAGAGAACGCTCCACCACTCTTCGCACCGCCACGTCAGGATCGCTTGCGTGGCAGGGCTGTGCGCCACTTGCCGTGGCGGCGCGTGGCACCAAGATCAAGCTCCACCTCCGTGGCAGGCCCGGGGTGACAACGGCAGGCTGCCACGCCTTCACCCCCGAGCTGCGTAGCATCGCCTGGCCAGGCAAGTTCAAGCCGGATCTGCCTCCTCACAACGATGTCACCCCCAACCCCGCAGAGTTCTTGCAGCTCTACAAGCTGAGCATCGAGGCGGCCAACGGCGATGAGAAAGTCATGGCGAATTGGTTCCCCATGGCGCTCAAGGACGGCGCTCGTTCGTGGCTCCTGAACCTGCCTCCAGGCTCGATCTCCTCCTGGGACGAGATGCACGACCGCTTCGTCACCAACTTCCAGGGCACTCGCGACTGTCCCCCGGCCGCGGGTGACCTGTGCTGCGTCAAACAGCAACCAGGAGAGACCCTTGATACATCTCCAACGTATCTATAATTTATGAAGCATTCATGCTATTTTATTATCTGTTTTGAATGATTACGGGCTTTATTATACACTTTTATATTACTTCTGGGACTAACTATTAACTGGAGGCCCAACCCATATTGTTGTTTTATTGCCTGTTTCAGTATTTCGAGAAAAGGAATATCAAACGGAGTCCAAACGGAATGAAACCTTCGGCAGTGTGATTTTTGGGAAGATTATGACCCAGGAGACTTGGAGTTGAAGTAAAGGAAGCGTCGAGGAAGCCACGAGATAGGGGGGCGCGCCCACCCCCCTGGGCGCGCCCTCCACTCTCGTGGGCCCCTCGAGGCGCCCCCGACCGACTTCTTTCGCCTATATATTTCCTTATACCCTAAAACCATCAAATATCAACATAGATCGGGAGTTCCGCCGCCGAAAGCCTCTATAGCCACCAAAAACCTCTCGGGAGCCCGTTCCGGCACCCTGCCGAAGGGGGAACCCATCACCGGTGGCCATCTTCATCATCCCGGTGCTCTCCATGACGAGGAGGGAGTAGTTCACCCTCGGGGCTGAGGGTATGTACCAGTAGCTATGTGTTTGATCTCTCTCTCTCTCTCTTGTTCTCTCTATGGCACGATCTTGATGTATCGTGAGCTTTGTTGTTATAGTTGGATCTTATGATGTTTCTCCCCCTCTACTCTCTTGTAATGGATTGAGTTTTCCCTTTGAAGTTATCTTATCGGATTGAGTCTTTAAGGATTTGAGAACACTTGATGTATGTCTTGTCGTGTTTATTTGTGGTGACAATGGGATATCACGTGCCACTTGATGTATGTTTTGGTGATCAACTCGTGGGTTCCGCCCATGAACCTATGCATAGGGGTTGGCACACGTTTTCGTCTTGACTCTTCAGTAGAAACTTTGGGGCACTCTTTGAAGTACTTTGTGTTGGTTGAATAGATGAATCTGAGATTGTGTGATGCATATCATATAATTATGCCCACGGATACTTGAGGTGACGATGGAGTATCTAGGTGACATTAGGGTTTTGGTTGATTTGTGTCTTAAGGTGTTATTCTAGTATGAACTCTTGAATAGATTGATCCGAAAGAATAACTTTGAGGTGGTTTCGTACCCTACCATAATCTCTTTGTTTGTTCTCCGCTATTAGTGGCTTTGGAGTGACTCTTTGTCGCATGTTGAGGGATTGTTATATGATCTATCTATGTTATTATTGGTGAGAGAACTTGCACTAGTGAAAGTATGAACCCTATGCCTTGTTTCCTATCATTGCAATACCGTTTACGCTCACTTTTATCATTAGCTACCTTGCTGTTTTTATAATTTCAGATTACAAATATCCATATCTACCATCCGTATTGCACTTGTATCACCATCTCTTCGCCGAACTAGTGCACCTATACAATTTATCATTGTATTGGGTGTGTTGGGGACACAAGAGACTCTTTGTTATTTGGTTGCAGGGTTGCTTGAGAGAGACCATCTTCATCCTACGCCTCCTACGGATTGATAAACCTTAGGTCATCCACTTGAGGGAAATTTGCTAGTGTCCTACAAACTTGTGCACTTGCAGGCCCAACAACGTCTACAAGAAGAAGGTTGTGTAGTAGACATCAAGCTCTTTTCTGGCGCCATTGCTGGGGAGGTGAGTGCTTGAAGGTATATCTTTAGATCTTGCAATCGAATCTTTTTGTTTCTTCTTTTATCACTAGTTTAGTTTATAAAAGAAAACTACAAAAAATGGTGTTAATTTCTTCTCGTACGCTTCATCTTTTTAATATCTTTCGTGAGTATGATGAAAAGGAAAATTGTGCTCAAGTGCTAGAAGAAGAGTGCATTAGAATGTTTGGCACTACATACTTTTATGATGAGCATGATTGCAATGTTGTTAGTATGAATTCCTTGAATATCCATGATGCTAATGTTATGCAAAGCCACAAGCTTGGGGAAGCTATGTTTGATGAATATGATATTTTTTGTCCCCCAAGTTTTGATGAGCAAATTTATTATTATGAAAGCATGCCTCCTATTTATGATGATTATATTGATGAAAGTGGGTTTGGAAGAGTGTCAACTTTAGGAAGTAGTGATCCCACAATTTTGGAGGATGTTGAATCTTATTGTGATAATTATGAAAGTGGATTTGGAGAGGTCATGACTTTATTTAGTGATGAATCCTCTATTTCGGAAGAGGCTCCAATTGATTATGAGAACAAAGTTGCTATCTATGATGATTATTGTGATGACTTGTATGCTATTAAGAATAATGATAACCATGAAACTTGTCGTCATGATTTTAGTTTTCTATTGGATTATGCCTCACATGATAGTTATTTTGTTGAGTTTGCTCCCACTACTATTCATGAGAAGAAATTTGCTTATGTGGAGAGTGGTAAATTTTCTATGCTTGTAGATCAGGAAAAGAATGCTTTAGGTGCTGGTTATATTGTTAATTCATTCATGATGCTACTGAAAATTATTATGAGGTAGGAACATATGCTTGTAGGAATTGCAATAATGTCAAGTTTCCTCTCTATGTGCTTCAAGTTTTGAAGTTATGCTTGTTTTGCCTTCCTATGCTTGTTGATTATTGTTCCCATAAGTTGTTTGCTAACAAAATCCCTATTCATAGGAAGTGGGTTAGACTTAAATGTGCTAGTCATATGCTTCATGATGCTCCCGTTATGTTCCAATTCTTATCTTTTATGTGAGCATCATTGTCATCATCATGCCTAGCTAGAAAGGCATTAAAGAAAAGCGCTTGTTGGGAGACAACCCAATACTTATCCTTACTGTTTTTGTGTGTCCACATGATTATGCTACTGTAGTAATCATGTTTTATAGCTTTTGTTTCAATAAAGTGCCAAGTAAGACCTTTAGGATAGCTTACGGTGATAGTTGTGTTGATCCTGCTGAAAATCAGAAACTTTTGCACCCAGTAATTTAGTTTTGTTAATTCACAGAAACGTGATATTGATCTGATTATTTTTGCTCTGGATTGGTAAGCAAATTTCTTAGGACTTCCTAATTTGGTAGGATTTTTGGAGTTCCAGAAGTATACGTTTGATACAGATTACTACAGATTGTTCTGTTTTTGACAGATTCTGTTTTCTATGTGTTGTTTGCTTATTTTGATGCATCTATGGCTACTATTAAGTGGTATGAACCATAGAGAACTTGTAATACAGTAGATATTACACTAATATGAATTTAGAATGAGTTCATTACAGTACCTAAGTGGTTGTTTTATTTTCTTATACTAACGGAGCTTACGAGTTTTCTGTTGAGTTTTCTGTTGTGGAGTTTTCAAGTTTTGGGTAAAGATTCGATGGGCTATGGAATAAGGAGTGGCAAGAGCCTAAGCTTGGGGATTCCCAAGGCACCCCAAGGTAATATTAGAGGACAACCAAGAGCCTAAGCTTGGGGATGCCCCAGATGGCATCCCCTCTTTCGTCTTCGTTCATCGGTAACTTTACTTGGAGCTATATTTTTATTCACCACATGATATGTGTTTTGCTTGGAGATTTATTTTCTTTTGTTAGTTTTTGCTTGCTGTTACTTATAATAATGTTTTGCATCTTTAGTTTCAATAAAAATATCAAGGATAGCCTTTACCATGCTTATTTTGCTAGTATACATGTTGCTGTTTGAAAACAGAAAGTTTACCGCTATTGCAAAAATTCCCTAGAGAAGTCAGAGAATGGTATAATGTTGAAACTTTTTGCATATTTAGCTCTGATAAATTTACTACAGCTGGAGTTTTATTTCATAATTTTTGGAGTTAGGGAAGTATGATGAATCTTGCATTCTTTACAGACTGTACTGTTTTGACAGATTGCTGTTATGTTTGCATTGTTTGCATATGTTTGCTTGTTTAATGATTCTATTTGAGGATAGGAGTATTAAATATGCAGAGGCATTTAGTATGGAATGTTTAATAATAATTTTAGTGATTTGTTACAGTAGAAAATGATAAGGTTTTGCATTGGTTTATACCAACCTATCTCACGAGTTCTTGTTGAGTTTGTTGTGGATGAAGCTTTTGATAAAAAAAGAAACCATGATATGAGAGGAATTAAGGAGACACAAAAGTTCAAGCTTGGGGATTCCCAAGGCACCCCAAGATAATATTTCAAGAAGTCTCAAGCATCTAAGCTTGGGGATGCCCCGTTAGGCATCCCGCCTTTCTTCTTCAACAACTATCGGTTAGTATCGGTTGAGCCTAAGTTTTTGCTTCTTCACATGAGTTGTGCTATCCTTGCAATGTCATTTTATTTTGTTTTGCTTGCTGTTTGAATACAATAACAAGATCTGAAATTCCTTAATGTTAGAGAGTCTTCACATGGTTGCATAATTATTTAGCTACTCATTGATCTTCACTTATATCTTTTTGGAGTAGTTTTTCTTTCACTCGTGTGCTTCACTTATATCCTATGAGTAAATTGTTGAATGAGTTGATTGTCATAAATCTGAAATTATATATGTTTCATTTGCTTATCCCATGGGGAGTAATGACTTCACATCTAAGAAGTAGAGGTTGTAAATTTATTGAAGGTTAGCAAGCATTGTATTGGTCATTTGAACAATTCATGAAAGAATATTGAAGGAAGAGAGATTTCACATACAAATACACTATCCTAGACATATTTTATAATTCGGAGCACTCATTAAGTATGACATGCTAAAGAGTTGATGTTGGACAAGGAAGACAACGTAATGGGTTATGTTTGTGGACATCTCAGTTAAAGTATATTGTCATGGATCATTCAAACATGTTGAGCTTGCCTTTCCCCCTCGTGCTAGCCAAATTCCTTGCACCAAGTAGAGATACTAATTGTGCTCCCAAATATCCTTAAACCTAGTTTTTGCCATGAGTGTCCACCATACCTACCTATATGCGGTATTTACCTGCCGTTCCAAGTAAATTTGCATGTGCCAGACTCTAAACCTTCAAATAATAATCTGTTTCGTATGCCCGAATCGCTCATGTAGCGACTAGGGGCTGTCAGTATCTTCCATGCTAGGTGGGTTATTCTCAAGATGAGTGGACTCCGCTCATCATTCACGAGAAAATGGCTGGTAACCAGGATGCCCAGTCCCATGATCAAAAGATCAAAATCAAATCAAAAATAATTGCAAACAAAACTCCCCCAGGTTTGATGTTAGTTGGAGGCACCCATTGTTTCGGGCAAGCCATGGATTGATGATTGTTGGTGGAGGGGGAGTAAAAACTTTTACCATTCTGTTTGGGAACCGCCTATAATGTATGTAGTATGGAAGATATTGGGAACTCTTGGTTGTTATGTTGACAATGAGATCATACCTCTCAAAATTATTTATCTCCATTTCAAAATCGAGCTCTGGCACCTCTGCAAATCCCTGCTTCCCTCTGTGAAGGGCCTATCTTTTACTTTATGTCTTTTACCTTATGCAAGAGTCAAGGTGATCTTCACCTTTCCCTTTTTCATTTTATCCTTTGGCAAGCACTTTGTGTTGGAAAGATCCTGATATATATATATATATCCAATTGGATGTAAGTTAGCATGAAATATTATTGTTGACATCACCCAAAGGTGAATATGTTGGGAGGCAACACTATAAGCCCCTATCTTTCTCAGTGTCTGATTAAAACTCCATAACCATTAGTATTGCGTGAGTGTTAGCAATTGTAGAAGACTATATGATAGTTGAGTATGTGGAGTTTGCTATTCCTGAAAATAAGATGAATTGCAATTGTTTGATGACTAAGAATGAAGTTTGCTAGTTTTTCAAGAAAGTTTATGGTCTATGCTTTAACATGTGAATTGCTTGTTACTTGTTCGTGAGAAGTTTTATGAGATGAACTACTGTTATGACTTATAATCATGCTAGAAAAGGTGATTGAAATTATCATTGATCAAACTTGTGCACCTTCTAGCATTCACACTTCATAAATTCTTTCTTTTATCATTTAACTACTCGAGGACGAGCAGGAATTAAGCTTGGGGATGCTGATACGTCTCCAACGTATCTATAATTTATGAAGCATTCATGCTATTTTATTATCTGTTTTGAATGATTACGGGCTTTATTATACACTTTTATATTACTTTTGGGACTAACCTATTAACCGGAGGCCCAGCCCATATTGTTGTTTTATTGCCTGTTTCAGTATTTCGAAGAAAAGGAATATCAAACGGAGTCCAAACGAAATGAAACCTTCGGCAGCGTGATTTTTGGGAAGATTATGACCCAGGAGACTTGGAGTTGAAGTAAAGGAAGCGTCAAGGAAGCCACGGGATAGGGGGGCGCGCCCAACCCCCTGGGCGCGCCCTCCACTCTCGTGGGCCCCTTGAGGCTCCCCCGACCGACTTCTTTCACCTATATATTCCCTTATACCCTAAAACCACCGAATATCAAGATAGATCGGGAGTTCCGCCGTCGAAAGCCTCTATAGCCACCAAAAACCTCTCGGGAGCCCGTTCCGGCACCCTACCGGAGGGGGAACCCATCACCGGTGGCCATCTTCATCATCCCAGCGCTCTCCATGACGAGGAGGGAGTAGTTCACCCTCGAGGCTGAGGGTATGTACCAGTAGCTATGTGTTTGATCTCTCTCTCTCTTGTTCTCTCTATGGCATGATCTTGATGTATCGCAAGCTTTGCTGTTATAGTTGGATCTTATGATGTTTCTCCCCCTCTACTCTCTTGTAATGGACTGAGTTTTCCCTTTGAAGTTATCTTATCGGATTGAGTCTTTAAGGATTTGAGAACACTTGATGTATGTCTTGCCGTGTTTATCTGTGGTGACAATGGGATATCACGTGCCACTTGATGTATGTTTTGATGATCAACTTGCGGGTTCCGCCCATGAACCTATGCATAGGGGTTGACATACGTTTTCTTCTTGACTCTCCGGTAGAAACTTTGGGGCACTCTTTGAAGTACTTTGTGTTGGTTGAATAGATGAATCTGAGATTGTGTGATGCATATCGTATAATCATGCCCACGGATACTTGAGGTTACAATGGAGTATCTAGGTGACATTAGGGTTTTGGTTGATTTGTGCCTTAAGGTGTTATTCTAGTACGAACTCTTGAATAGATTGATCCGAAAGAATAACTTTGAGGTGGTTTCGTACCCTACCATAATCTCTTTGTTTGTTCTCCACTATTAGTGGCTTTGGAGTGACTGTTTGTCGCATGTTGAGGGATTGTTATATGATCTATCTATGTTCTAATTGTTGAGAGAACTTGCACTAATGAAAGTATGAACCCTATGCCTTGTTTCCTATCATTGCAATACCGTTTACACTCACTTTTATCATTAGTTACCTTACTGTTTTTATAATTTAAGATTACAAATATCCATATCTACCATCCATATTGCACTTGTATCACCATCTCTTCGCCGAACTAGTGCACCTATACAATTTACCATTGTATTGGGTGTGTTGGGGACACAAGAGACTCTTTGTTATTTGGTTGCAGGGTTGCTTGAGAGAGACCATCTTCATCCTACGCCTCCTATGGATTGATAAACCTTAGGTCATCCACTTGAGGGAAATTTGCCACTGTCCTACAAACCTATGCACTTGCAGGCCCAACAACGTCTACAAGAAGAAGGTTGTGTAGTAGACATCAACCCTCCAGAAGTACATCCAGTGCTTCAACAACGTTTGCCTCAAGATACCCAAGGTGACGGACGAGGCCATCATCTCGGCGTTCTCTGATGGCGTCCGTGATGTCAAGATGAAGGAGGAGCTCGCCATCCACGAGGAGCTGTGCACATCTCTGGAGCTGTTCAACCTGGCGACCAAGTGCGCAAGGGCTAAGGAAGGGCGCCTTTCCCTCCTCGAGCTCCCAGCTGCCGACCCGGAGGAGAAGAAAGCCAAGGCCAAGGACGTGAAGCGCAAGGGAGTGGCCGTGCTCGTGGCGGAGCCGGACACGAAGCACGGCAGGGACCAGCCTGAGTCATCCAAGAGCAGCCGACCATTCTGCGCCTTCCACAGCGTGCACAGCCACAACACCAACAACTGTTAAGAGCTCAGGGCCATTCGAGATGGACGCTTTGGTCGACGCCCCGAGCGCAACGACCGGGGCTACGGCCGAGGAGGAGGACTTAACAGAGGACGTTGGGACGACCGTGGCCCATGCCAGGAGTGGCATGACCGGACTCGTGAAGACCGTTGGAAGGACCAGCCTCGCGAGGGTGCCTGGAGGGATTAGCCTCGCGAGGACTGCCCTCAGGGAAACGCCGGTCTTCCTCCGCTACCTCCACCACCAAGAAGGAACGACGACCACCATCAGAACGAGGGGGCTGGGGGCTTCCAGGAGCCGCGTGCGTTCGCCTGCATCATGAGCGGAGCTCAAGCCCCAGTGTTAGTGTCAAAACCGGCGGATCTCGGGTAGGGGGTCCCGAACTGTGCATCTAGGCGGATGGTAACAGGAGACAAGGGAAACGATGTTTTTACCCAGGTTCGGGCCCTCTCGATGGAGGTAAAACCCTACTCCTGCTTGATTAATATTGATGATATGGGTAGTACAAGAGTAGATCTACCACGAGATCAGAGAGGCTAAACCCTAGAAGCTAGCCTATGGTATGATTGTTATTCGTCCTACGGACTAAAACCCTCCGGTTTATATAGCCACCGAAGACGGTTAGGGTTACACAGAGTCGGTTACAATGGTAGGAGATCTACATATCCGTATCGCCAAGCTTGCCTTCCACGCCAAGGAAAGTCCCATCCGGACACGGGACGAAGTCTTCAATCTTGTATCTTCATAGTCCAGGAGTCCGGCCAAAGTTGATAGTTCGGCTATCCGGACACCCCCTAATCCAGGACTCCCTCAGTATCCCCTAAACCAGGCTTCAATGACGACGAGTCCGGCGCGCATATTGTCTTCGACATTGCAAGGCGGGTTCCTCCTCCGAATACTTCATAGAAGATTTTGAACACAAGGATAGTGTCCGGCTCTGCAAGATAAGTTCCACATACCACCGTAGAGAGAATAATATTTACACAAATTCAATCTGCTGACGTATTCTGTGGCGTGACATCACACCACGGCCAAGCCTTTATTCGAATCGTTTTTACTGTTCCACCTCAGCGCGTTTAGTGAGTCAGTTTCCTTGGCACGTCTTGTCAAAGCAGAGATCGTGTCCCCTTATTCCGGGATTCTCATCAATACGGGCGTGGGTAACCCAACCGCGCCATTGGTTACGGTGCTTGGGAGATAAGCGAGTTTTACCAGGCTGGTGGGAACGCATAGTTTCGTCCGTCCATATAAGGAGATAAGGATCCACCTTTTTACCTACGCCTTCTTCCTCCTTTGCTCATCCATTTCCATGCACTCGAGCTCCAGCGCCCAAGTCCGCACATCTCGCCTCAACCTTCCCCAGCCATGTCCGGAGGGGGGAGGCAAGTGGATGGTCTCCTCCAACATAGAGGGGCACATCAAAAAGCTGCGGAAGGCCGGATACTTGTCCAGCGACATCGCGCATCGGCTCCCCGACAAGGGGCAGCTTATCCCCACCCCCAGGCCCCATGAGAGGGTGGTGTTCCTCACCCACTTCCTCCGCGGACTAGGTTTTCCACTTCACCCATTTGTCCGGGGGCTCATGTTCTACTACGGCCTGGATTTCCACGATCTGGCCCCGAATTTCATCCTCAACATCTCGGCGTTCATCGTCATGTGCGAGGCCTTCCTCTGCATCCAGCCCCACTTCGGCTTATGGCTGAAGACCTTCAATGTCAAGCCGAAGGGAGTGGGCGGCTGCCAGGCGGAGTGCGGAGGTGCCATGGTGGGCAGGATGCCCAACGTCTTATGGCTCGAGGGCTCCTTCGTGGAGACCATAAAGGGGTGGCAATCGGGGTGGTTCTACATCACTGAGCCGCGTGACCCTAAATGGGTGGCGGCCCCCGAATTCCGATCTGGCTTCCCTACACGGCTCACCTCTTGAAAAGAGACGGGCCTGACATGGGGTAATTCGGAAGAGCTGACCGGACTCCAAACCTGCGTCCAAAACCTGGTGAACAAGAAGCTCAAGCTTGTCAACGTAGTCCAGGTCATGCTCATCCGCCGGATCCTCCTGTGCCAACAACGGGCCTTCAACTTGTAGGAGTTTGATCCGGCACAGCACCAAACCTTGAGCAGGCTCTTCGACACTACGTACGAAGATGCCTGGAAGGTGCTATTCAAGGGCGCCGAGGCTCCCGCATCCGCAACCGAAGATCGTGGATTCAGCTCGCAGCGTCAAGCCAGTGAGGTAAGCTATTTTACCCTTTACAGGACGCTTGTTTTTCATAGTTTGACTCTATGCGGGATCTAAACTCCCTTAACTTTGATAGGCCTGGCAAAAGACGTCCGGGCAGGTTGACTGTCCGGCTCCCTTGCCAGAAGACCCAGCGGATGCCCGATTGATGGGGCTGCTGGTTCCGGCACCTCACGTGGTGCCGGAGAAGAAGGCCAAGAAGAAGGCCACGGGAACTCGAAGGAGTTCCCGGCGCCAGGTGTTGTCGGACTCATCGTCCGATGACTCCGCGGCGGACTCCTCCCTCGAAGACGAGGAGGAGGAAAAAGAGGCCTCTCCCCAGCGGGGGGAGAGAAGAAAAGGAAGGCCGCCCCAACAGGGGAGGCTGGAGGGTCCAAGAAGGGAAGGACCCTCCCTCCGGACTACTCCACCAACGCCCGAGATGTATTATGCAGGCGTCCTGAAGGGTGCCCGCCTTATAGCGGGTGAATGCTCCAAAGATGTAATTTTTGAGTAAACTCAAATTTGTTATCCTGTACGCTTGAAAACTTGTTCATATGCGCTAAGCAACACTTGTGAATTTAAAATATTACCTTCTGTGCGGCCGTTTATTAAATTTGAGAGATGGCGAGTCGTCGGCTTCTTCCCCCATACCGCGAGTGCTGGGGTGTTCGGGATAAACTTGAGCGCTCTTTTTCCCATTCTTGGGTCCTTCGAGGGAGGCACTCAACGCAACGAATGAGGCAACTGGACTATAATGCTTGAACACTCTCACTTAGCCATAGAATTCTATAATTTTAAATTTCGGCAAAGCCCCTAGTATTCGGAAGACCGAGTTCGGGGCGCTATCCACACCTGGGCCAGACAAAGCCGAATCCTCGCTCTAAGCGGCATAAGTCTTTAGGGACTCGAAAACCTCTCGAACAGCGACCGGCTCTCGCCCTATCATGACGGTCAGTTTTAGCTTTCTCCACTGAGGTGCTTAACCCAGCTCAACTGGGGCACAATCGCAGTGGTTCTCCCAGCGCTACCTTAGCCGATATAACGGAACGTAAGGTACCAAAACATGGGAGCCGGGCAAACCGAACTATTGACCCAAGACATGATTTGGAGCCGATGCATATAATGCTATAAGTTTGGGGTGCCGCACTTGTGAAAGTGTTCGGACTTATCACACCATATTTTGGGGTACTTAAGCCCCTGGTGTATTTGGCCGTACCAAAGCGTACGGATGCAACATGTCATAAGTTAACATATACAGATAAAAAAGGAATGCAATAATAGGCAAAAGCTATGCATTGTTTATTAAAAAAAAGCTGCGGTAAAAGCAGAACGATACAAATAGTGCGATAAGCAAGGGACGGGACTATTTGACATGTCCCCCTCCAGAAGCGAGCTGCGGGATGATATGTAAAACAAGTATACTGCTCATTATAGAGAGCACCTGGACACTCGACATAGCTTTCTGCTTCCCTGGTTGTTGCATCGTGTGTTTGGCGATTCTACTGCCGGACAGGGCTTCTTTGAGAAAGGAGTCCTGAAAGTAAGAGAAAAAAAGAATGACACAATTGGGAGCCCCTGGTGCGGTTGAGCCGCATTCTGGGCCTGCCGTGGTCGTGCCCCTCCCCCTATGCCCATGGTATTTCCAGAGCTTAATTATGTACGTGTAGTACTGGTTTCACAATTTCGCGAGGGCTGGGGTTGGGGCCGCATTGCTACGCGTGCTCGGGACGTGCCAGGCGGTCTTGTTGTAGGTTACTCCGGGCGCGCTTGATGGTGTCCGGACGTTTAATAGCCGGATTCGAGAATTGCCTTGAGAGGCTGCTTTGTATTTCCGCCACGAGGGCCGCCGTATGCTCCTCCGTTTGGAGAGAGCGTTCGGTGTTTCCGTTGACCGTAATGACTCCTCGAGGGCCTGGCATCTTGAGCTTGAGGTATGCGTAGTGCAGCACCGCATTGAACTTTGCAAATGCGGTTTGTTCGAGCAGTGCGTGATAGCCGCTGCGAACGGGACTATGTCGAAGATTAACTCCTCGCTTCGGAAGTTATCCAAGGATCCGAAGATCACTTCAAGTGTAACTGAGCGTGTACAGTTGGCCTCTACACCTGGTATGACGCCTTTAAAGGTCGTCTTTGTGGGTTTAATCCTTGAGGGGTCTATGCCCATTTTGTGCACTGTATCCTGATAAAGCAGGTTCAGGCTGCTGCCGCCGTCCATCAGGACTTTAGTGAGGTGAAATCCGTCAACGATTGGGTCTAGAACCAATGCGGCGAATCCGCCATGGCGGATGCTAGTGGGGTGGTCCCTTCGATCAAAAGTGATCGGGCAGGAGGACCACGGATTGAACTTTGGGGCGACTGGCTCCATTGCATATACATCCCTTACTGCACACTTCCGCTCCCTTTTGGGTATGTGGGTTGAGTATATCATGTTCACCGTCCGCACTTGTAGGGGGAAGCCCTTCTGTCCTCTATTGTTTGGCGGCCGGGGCTCCTCCTCGTCATCGCTATGCAGCCCCTTGTCATTGTTTTCGGCATTTAACTTGCCTGCCTGCTTGAACACCCAACAATCCCTGTTGGTATGGTTGGCTGGTTTTTCGGGGGTGCCGTGTATCTGGCACGAGCGATCGAGTATTCGGTCCAAATTGGATGGGCCCGGAGTATTTCTTTTGAATGGCTTTTTCCGCTGACCGGGTTTAGAGCCTCTGAATCCGGCATTGACTGCCGTATCCTCAGCATTATCGCCGTTAATGCGGTGCTTGTGCTTGTTGCGACGCGACCTGCCATTGCTGTCCTTGGTATCCGAATTACCAGGGCTCTTGGTCATGTTGTTACTACGAGCTAGCCAGCTCTCTTCTCCCGCGCAAAAGCGGGTCATGAGTGTTGTGAGGGCTGCCATGGATTTCGGCTTTTCCTGTCCTAGGTGCCGGGCAAGCCACTCGTCACGGATGTTATGTTTGAAGGCTGCAAGGGCCTCTGCATCCAGACAATTGACGATTTGATTTTTCTTGGTTAGGAACCGTGTCCAGAATTGTCTGGTCGATTCCTCTGGCTACTGAATTATGTGGCTTAGGTCATCGGCGTCTGGTGGTCGCACATAGGTGCCATGGAAGTTGTCGAGGAATGCGGCTTCCAGGTCTTCCCAACAACTAATTGACTCCGCTGGAAAGCTGTTAAGCCAATGCCGAGCTGGTCCTTTAAGCTTGAGTGGGAGGTATTTGATGGCGTGTAGATCATCACCGCGGGCCATGTGGATATGAAGGAGATAGTCCTCGATCCAGACCGCAGGATCTGTTGTGCCATCGTATGATTCAATGTTTACGGGTTTGAAACCCTCGGGGATTTGATGATCCATCACTTTGTCTGTGAAGCATAGTGGGTGTGCGGCGCCTCTGTATTGGGCTATATCACAGCGCAGCTCAAATGCGCTTTGTCTACTGTGTTCGGCCCGGCCGGAATTGCCATATCCGGCGTGACAGTTATCATCACGTATCGTGGGGCCCCCACGCGATCCGTAGATCGATCTTGTTTGCCTTGCCTTGTCCTCCAGTATATCCCGCAGGTCTGGCGCATTTTCCCGCGCCTTGGTATTTTTTGAGCGGCGCCGGGGTGCGGCTTGAGTGGAGGGCCGAGAGGCCTCTCTGTCGCGGCCACGAGGTGGCCGGTCGGCCGTATCATGCGCTAGTGATGTAGGTTTAGGTGCTTCCTCCTCTAATCGGGGTAGCAGCCTGCGTTTTGGGTAGCTCTTGGAGGGGCGTTCAAGTTCATACTCTTCGGCCGCAAGGACTTCAGTCCATCTGTCAGCTAGCAAGTCTTGGTCAGCTCTAAGCTATTGCTGCTTTTTCTTGAGGCTGCTTGCCGTGGCCATAAGCCTGCGTTTGAAACGCTCTTGTTCGACGGGATCCTCAGGCACGACAAATTCGTCGTCGTCGAGGCTTGCCTCGTCTTCAGAGGGAGGCATGTAATTATCGTCCTCTACCTCTCTGCCCGCCGCTCTCTCATGAGGGCTGGCTTCTCCATCCTCCTGCACTGAATCCTGCTGGAGGGGGTTGTCTTCGGCACTGTTTGGGGTGTTATTGTCTCCCGTGCCGGAATCACCGTTTTTGCTGTGGCGGGATTTAGAGCGGCGCCGCTGACGCCGGCGCCTAGGCTGTTTCTTGGAGGGGTCATCCTCCGTTGTTCCATCGCCATTCCCATCTTTTGGGATGTCCACCATGTAAATGTCGTATGACGAGGTGGCCTTCCAGTGCCCTGTAGGCACTGGTTCTTGGTCGTCTCCTGCATCGTCGTCCATACCGTCGATGTCTTCGGAGTCGAAGTCATGCATGTCGGTTAAATCATCGACAGTGGCTACGAAGTGGGTGGTGGGTGGGCTTTGAGTTTCTTCGTCGTCCGCATCCCAACCTTCCTGACCATAGTCCAGCCAGGGCTCTCCTGATAAAGAGAGAGACTTTAGTGAGTTCAGGATGTCGCCAAAGGGCGAGTGCTGAAAGATGTCCGCGGCGGTGAACTCCATGACCGGCGCCCAATCAGATTCGATTGGCAGGGGCGCGGAAGGTTCTGAGTCCGGAGAGGAGTCTGGCACCTTGGAGTTACGAGCCTTGCAAAGGACAGGGATGGTGTTTGGCTCAATCGCCATAGAGATCGCAGCCCCCGAGGCGGTGTCCAGCCACCTGTCCTCGATCGGCACAGTCGGCTCCGAGCGAAGGGTCGGAGCGGACACTGGTGCAGCCTCCAGGGAACTGTTCGGCAGCAGAGCTAGATCATGCCCATCGTGACAGTGCGGCGCGCTTGGCTGTGGCTCAAACCCGTCGAAGATCAAGTCTCCGCGGACATCAGCCGTGTAGTTCAAACTTCCAAATCTGACCTGATGGCTAGGGGCGTAGCTTTCAATCTGCTCCAGATGGCCAAGCGAATTGGCCCGCACTGCAAAGCCGCCGAATACGAAGATCTGTCCGGGGATAAAAGTCTCACCCTGGACCGCATCGTTGTTGATGATCGGAGGAGCTATCGGGCCTAAAGATGACGACACAAAGGAACTCTCAATGAAAGCACCAATGTCGGTGCCAAAACCGGCGGATCTCGGGTAGGGGGTCCCGAACTGTGCGTCTAGGCGGATGGTAACAGGAGACAAGGGACACGATGTTTTTACCCAGGTTTGGGCCCTCTCGATGGAGGTAGAACCCTACTCCTGTTTGATTAATATTGATGATATGGGTAGTACAAGAGTAGATCTACCACGAGATCAGAGAGGCTAAACCCTAGAAGCTAGCCTATGGTATGATTGTTGTTCGTCCTATGGACTAAAACCCTCCGGTTTATATAGGCACCGAAGAGGGTTAGGGTTACACAGAGTCGGTTACAATGGTAGGAGATCTACATATCCGTATCGCCAAGCTTGCCTTCCACGCCAAGGAAAGTCCCATCCGGACATGGGACGAAGTCTTCAATCTTGTATCTTCATAGTCCAGGAGTCTGGCCAAAGGTGATAGTTCGGCTATCCGGACACCCCCTAATCCAGGACTCCCTCACCCAGCCTCTCAACGCATCTTCAAGCAATTTGCTCTAGAGGTGAACGTAGTCCTCCCTAGGCTCGAGGCCACGCGCCCGCTCAGGTGGTCCAAGTGCGCCATCACCTTTAGTTCGGCAGATCACCTCAAGTGCGCGGCAACCGCTGGCGCTCTCCCGATGCTTTGTTCACCCGTCATCAGCAACGTACAAGTCACCAAGACCCTCATCGACGGCGGCGCAGGGCTTAACGTCCTGTCCGTCGAGACGTTCGACAGCCTTCAAGTGCCATACGATCAGCTTCAGCCTACCAGGCCCTTCTCAGGAGTGACTGACGTCTCCACCACACCGATAGGGCAGGTCCGCCTTCCCGTCACCTTCGGAGAACGGAACAACTACCGCACTGAGCGCATCGACTTTGACGCCGCGCACATCTGTCTGCCATACAATGCCATCCTCGGGCACCTAGCACTAGCCAAGTTCATGGCAGTGACTCATCACGACTACAACGTCCTCAAGATGCCGGGAAGCAGCGGAATCATCACGCTCCCCTGCGAAGAAAGAGACGCGGTGTGCACCCTCGAGCGTGCCTTCCAAGCCGCAGCAATCGAAGACCCAGATAGCAAGGGAGAGTATCCTCCTGAGGCCATCCCCAAGAAGGAGAAGCAGCTACTCCGCACAGGACCTCAAGGGAGCGGCGCCTCAAGCGGTGCCATGACAGGATCGGCGCCCGCGCCTGGGGCGCCTCCCTCCCTCGCATAGGAAGGTGCGCCCGGCGCCCTCCTCGGGCAGGGCTCGGGGGCTCTCTTCTGGAGGGCCTTAGAACTCGCCAACATCACGAGGGAGGCGCTCGGGAACCACTTGGAGGCGTGCTTCACGGCACGTCTCCCTCAGGAGGACACAGGGCGAGGAGCACCCAGCGCTCAGGAGTTCATTGCCAAGACCACTCAGGAACTGCAAGACGCGAGAGCCTTGCGCGGCGACCGCCGCTCACCGGGCGCAGCTCCCCATCCAGGCGAGGATGCCGGGCTGCGCGTCTGCATCAATGTCCCAGGGCTTAACAGGGCCGCATCTCAGGAGCTCTTCTGGCCTTCGCACGTGGGATGCTGCGAGGGCCCACCTCATAGCTACGTTTGTACGCTGTTCGGCCTGCCGAGCGTGGCATCCACCTTCCAGCGTAGCCTGCGGAGCATCCTGACGGCTCAGGAGGCCAGACACCACGCAGTCCTAGCGGAGATGGAGACGGTCCTCAAGGAACCGCTTGGACCCCTAGAGCCTCCCGAGGCTCAGGATCCCGGTGGCTCATGAGGAGCAACCCCTGCGCCACGCATCTTCAGCTGCCCCAACACCCCTTCTACAACGGAACCAGGTGACATTTTCCAAGTTTGTTTAGCTGGGAGCGCCCCCAGGGCCGCATCATTCCCAGGCCGTGTGGGTCCGTCCCTGCGGCATGTATCCCTTTCCTGTGTCTTTAGCTTACTTTGCTGGGGGCGCCCCACGGGCTGCATCATCCCCAAGCCGCTTGGGTCCGACCTAGTGGCATGTATCGTTCGTGCATTTACCTAAGCCAGTTTGCTTCTCATGCTTAATCTATCTGTGATTATCACCTTCTTAACTGTCACCCACCACGGGAGCCGCGTGCTAGTCGTCTTTCTTCAGGACCCTTCGCGTGAGAGGGTTAGGCACGGCGTCTGTGCTCGGGCACGTCCCTGCAGCGTCGATAAATCCAACGGCTAAGCTTTGTCTGGCGGGTCGGGCCCGTTCACGTCACTTCCTGGGGCCATTAGTGCTTGGCCTTCTCACGTGATAACCTCAGGAGATCCGTTCAGCGTAGGTTGTCTAACCACCTCGCAGGACCACCACAGAAAACAAGAATCAAGACCAGGCGCAACCCGCCTTGAGGTAGGGCCTCATGAGTCCCACGCTGGCTCACGAGTGCCCAGACACACTTCGTCTAGCCCTGCCGTGCAAGCCACGTGTCAGGGCGGGGTTGTACACGCCCCGGGGGCTCTCCGCAGTAGGGAGCCCCCTCCCACGTACCAGTGGAAGCACCATGCTCCACGCTGGCCGTCGACACTGCCAAGGAGTGGCTATACCCATGCAAGTGCGGAAGTGCTATGCTCCACACTGGTGATAAACAACTGAGGGCGGCCCCACGGCCGTATCAACTTCAGGGAGCCCTTGAGCTCAATGTCCAGCCTCATCGCAACGCCTCCCCTTAGGAGAGCCGCGCGAGGGGGCTGGGCACGAGAGCTGCCCCTGGGTCACACCCAGGCGTACGCCACCCAGCCAGGCCTCCCGGACCTGGTCGTCGTGCGCCCTCCCGAGCCGAGCCTCGGCGAGGACAAAGGTATGAAGGTTGTTTGCACGTCAAGGGGGACTCCTGAGCATCGCGACTCAGGAGCCTAACTGGTCGCGTAGCCCTTCACTCCTTGGTCTCGTCCTGGTCTCCGGATGACCCAACGGCAGCTGAGGTATGCGCGTGGCCGGGCCCTGCCGATGTAGAACACTAGACCTATCCCCGCGTCTCCTTCCTATAAGTTGTTTGTGCGTCAAGGGGGAATCCTGAGCATCGCGACTCAGGAGCCTAACTATTCACGTAGCCCCTCACCCCTTGGTCTCGTCATGGTCTCCGGACGACCCAACGGCGGCTGAGGTATGCGCGGGGCCGGGCCCTGCCGACGTAGGACGTAAAGCAAATAGGAAGAAAAACGCAAAACCTCAAAGCAAATATTACGAGATATATTGTTCTCCAAAATATCAAACGCAAGTTTAAACACCTCCACGAGGCATGATGCATGTTGTAGGAGTAAAACAAGAAAGCAACTGCGAGCAGGTCATCCCTGGGCATCGCCATCACCCGCAAGGGGTGCTCCTTCCTTGGTGGCGTCGCCCTCACATGTACCGCCGGCCGGGGCTGCAGGATCAGGAGCACCGCTGGTCGAAGGCGCGGAACTTATTCAGCAGGGCCTCCACCTGACCCTTCACGACCACGGCAGCGGCCGCACAACGCTCGTCGTTCACATGCACCAGCAGCTCGTCAAGTTGGGCAGCGGGATCACGAAGATGGAGGTGGCTGAAGATACGCGTCAGCGCGACTGAGGAAAGAACGCGGGCTTCTTCCTGTCCATGGGACCGATGCCGATCACAACCTCCTCAAGCGCGTCAACCAAGTAGGGAAGCAGCTGAGTAGGGCCGTCCTCTTCGGTGGTCCTCCCGGGCCTTCATCTTCTCCTCCTCCGCCTCGCGGCCATGAACTTCTTCCGCACGCTTGTCACGCAGGGCCTTCAGCTCAGCCTCCAGCCCCCGGCAGCGATCCTGGGCGGCTTTGGCATCCTTCAGCGCCGCTTCACGAGCAGCTGCGGCTTGGGCGGTGCATGTTTCTCCTTCTCGGAGGTCGCCGCGGCCTGGCTCAGCATCGCTCGAACAGACACGTCAGAATGAAGCCATCCAGAGACTAGCTCTAGGCGCCCGACTACCAGGTGGGAGTCGGCGCCTTGGAGATCTTCTCGCAGCTGGGCCATCTCCAAAAGGGTGCGCTCCAAGACATCAGGGGAGGCAGAAGGACCCAGAATTAGCGGTGCAGCTGGAGGAGGAGGAGAAGGTATCGTCACCACAATCTGGGAGACTGGGGGCTCCTAAGCCTTGGAGACCTCAGCAGCCGAGCCGAACACCGGTGCCTCCGGAGCGAGCAGGGCCACGGAGGCTGACTCCTCCCAAGGATTCTTCCCCAGGCCTCATGAGGACGACCGAGCCAGAGAGACATGAGCGCCAATGCTGCCCTTCTCCACGGAGGGAGACGCAGCCAGGGCAGATGGATTGGTCCCGAGCAGCACCACTGCCTCGTCCTTCCTCTTCTTCGCCGCAGGTGTCGGCCTGATCGCACAACGGAGAAGCGTCAAGGTCAAGCAGCAGAAGCAAGAATGAAACAAGGCAAGAACACTCAGTGGTCCACCGCGGTGTAGTCCATCCTCCGCTTGCTGAGCTTGAAGCCTGAGAGCCTCGAAGCCTGAGGCACGGGCGCACGGGCTCCAGGAGCAGAAGAAGGGATAGTGGAGGGGCCGGAAGCAGCCCCGGGCGGCGTCAGGGCAGGAGCAGCATCTCGGGAGATCAATGCTGATCTGCCCTTCATCAGGATCACGGGTGGCTCCCCCCTCTGGAGGTCATCGGTCGCGCCGTCGTCATCAAGCATGGCGCGGAGGAGGTCAGCCTTGAGCAAGGGGGAGGTCTCCCCCATCCCCTCAGGGGCCGCCTCCGGGTTGCGCTCCTCGTCTTCCTCCTCTTCCTCCTCCTTGCGAGAGTCGTCGGAAGACACGACCACCGGAACCGCCACCACCGGGGCCCCAGGAGGCACTGACGGCACCAGCCCGCGCCCATCAAAGGTGGGCATGGCGGCCGCAGCCTGCGCCCCGTCCTTGCGAAGTAACAAGGGAATGAAGGTGCCCGGCGGGTATTCCTAGTCGTCCCCAACCAGGAGGCGGAGAACCGCGGCCAGCTCTTCGTCAGGCAGGGCTTCCAGGCTCAGGCAAAGCTTGTCTTCTTCACTCTCAAGCCTCTATAAGGGGCGCGTACGTGCCTGAAGCGGGGGCACGCACAGCGTCAGGAATTCCCTCAGGAGCATGGCCCCTGTCACCTTCGCCGCCTTTGCGTTGCCCGACTTCAGGTCGGTGTTCATCTTCTCCAACACCGGCGTCGCCCGGTCGTCCGTGAGCTTCGCACGAGACCACCCCGCGTCAGATTGGGGCATCTCCGTCGGCAGCACCAAGCGTGGGTGGACGCACTTGGCGTCCATCATGACCCACTTGCTCCTAAAGCCGTCGGCCTTCTTCCCAGCCTTCGAGATCGAGTTGGCCTTGCCGGCCGCGATGAAGTTGGCACACCCGAAGGTACGACCATCGTTGATGCGAAGGAAGAAGAAGTGGCGCAGCAGAGCCACGGACGGCATCACGCCGACATACGTCTCGTAGTAGAAGGCGAAGATCGACAAAAGGAGAACAGAGTTGGAGTGAAGATGCAGCGCTGTAGCCCGTAATGGCCAAGGACCTCATAGAAGAAGTCGGAGAAGGGAGGAACCAGCCCCACGACGACGCTGCTCATCAAGAAGGAGAAGAAGGTGCTCCCCACTGGCTCCGACACAGCAGAGCCAGCCCGGAGCTCGGTCTTCCCCCTCTCGTTGCTCTCCCCTGCCGTCAGTAGGCGCGTGACGGCGAGGTTCTTCTCTGAGATAATGGGCGCGTCTAGAGCCGGCTCGTACCAGGAGGGCGACGAAGAAGCCTTGACCTTCTGGGGCGCCATTGGTCGCTTATTCGGAAAGAGATGGGAGCAGATCTGGAGATTTCGGAAGCGAGGAGCAAGAAAGGGGATCTGGAGCAAGGCAGAAGAAAGCAATGAAGGCAAGCGTAGCCCTGCCAGCCTTTTGCAAGACGGGCAGTTGCCGCGGGAGCGTGGGGGAGCGGAGACGCCCACGTCCAATCAATCACCACGCATCGACCAATGCCGCAGGTTGTTGGGGCCCGCGGCGCTCCGTACTTGCCCTTTGGCTTCGCCTCGAAGCCAAGTCCAAGCGCACCTTGGGCCCGGGGGCTACTGTCGGCATTCTGGGAACGGGGGTCCCCAGACTTGCCTGCCTGCGGCCCATGGCGTGGCTCTCCCAACGGCCCAGTATGGCCCGTATTCACCAGTAAACACTCAAGACCCTCGTGAGGGGCCAAGCCTCGCGAGGCGGACGACACAAGACCTCCTCGGGAGCGGCCTCATCAGGTTAGCTCGCGAGGGGCAGAGAGATCAAGGCAAGGCGAACCTCGCGAGGTTCCAATGACGCAAGCCATGAAGACCGCAACCAAGCGGGCGCCAGGAAGGCGCCCACGCGCATAGTGTCCTCGTTTCCTCTTTGGTGCTAAAGGGGCAAGCGCAGGCGAGGATTCCCGAGGCATCAGGCAAAGGTTTCCATATCGGTGCAACGAGACCAAGACCAGCAGGACGGAGGTCACCATGGAGCCCAAGACGGCGTCACCACTAGAGCCTTTGGCAGGCGAAAACTACTTTTGTCAGGATAACATGTAGTAGTTGTCCCCTTTCAAATTGGCCGTTGTGGCATCCCTTCCCGCTCAATATTTGGGAAGAGGACCAGGGCCTCTATAAATAGGACTAGCCACCACCGTAGGAGGGGGCTGAGCTCGAGTAACCCTCACCCACACAAGTCCATCGAGCACAAGAACACCTCACCTCAGGAGGCTGTTCTTCCCCTTGTACTGTTCATCCTCATCCCAAGAGGCAATCCACCACCACCACACTGGAGTAGGGTATTACACCACAACGGTGGCCCGAACTAGTATAAATCTTGTGTCCTCGTGTTCTTTGGGTTCGGCGAGCTAGTCCGTGAGGTCGTGGAGTGTGAGAGCTTGGGAGGGGAAAGATCTTCGTGCGCACCCCAGTGTTCGAACCTCAAGGGTTTTGCCGGAACCCGAAATCCGACATTTCCGGCCCATTTTTGACCCGGATTTGTGGCGACACGGACACGCGACGGACGCGCGCATGCTCGCCTTCTCCTCTCCCAGGGCCTGCTGGTCGGTGGCACATTGGCCTCCCCTTAGCCAACAGCAACCCTCGCCCGCCTTCTTCGTCGCCGACGCCGCCGCCCATTTTTGCCGGCGACTCTACCAGCTGCCGCCGCCTCCACACCCGCCCAACAACACCGCCCACTCCCCCGTCACCCGCCACCGCCGTCTTACCGCTGGGGAGCAAACTGCTTCCCACCGCCGCTCCTCCCACCGCACAGCCACCCGCGACCAAGAAGCCGCCTCGCCGCCCCGGCCAGATCCGACCGGCACGCAGTCGGATGCCGGCCCACTTGTCAGACGCCGACAGGGCAGCTAGCTGGTCCATGCGCGCCACGACTCCCCTCGCCGGCCGTCTCCTTCTTTGACGCTCGCAAGCTGTTTGACATATTGCCAAGGTACGAAATGGACTCCGCTGACGAGTTCTTTTTCCACAATTTCCTTTGCGACTCCGACGATTCGTCGTCCGACGACGAGGAGGAGATATGGGCTGCCGTGTTGGTCCATCACCACCTCAACAACCAGTAGCCATTGTTCCGTGGCTCCATTTCGGGCCACCTTCCGGCGTTGACTCGCAAACGAGAGAGCGGGCATTTCCTTCCGTGGAAGGACTACTTTGATACAACAAACCCGTTGTTCAAACATCGAAAATTCCGCCGCCGTTTCCGTATGAGTAGGCATCTTTTCAACCGTATTAGAGAGGGGGTGGTCGGATATGATGACTATTTCGAGTGCAAAGAGGATGCCGTCAGCAAGACCGGTTTCTCCACTTATCAGAAATGCACTGCCGCCATCCGAATGCTTGCATAGGAGTGCCGGTGATCTCATTGACGAATACGCCCGTATGAGCGAGTCTACATGCCTAGAGTCATTGTATAAGTTCTGCAAGGCTGTTATTGCTGTGTTTGGCCCTGAGTACTTGAGAGAGCCGACAGCTGAAGATACAACCCGTTTGTTGGCGATGAATGCCAGAAGGGGCATCCCAGGGATGCTTGGCAGCATAGACTGCATGCACTGGGAGTGAAAGAACAGTCCTTCTGCTTGGCAAGGGCAGTATAAGGGACATGTCAGGGCTTGCACTGTCATACTAGAGGCCGTGGTATCTCAAGATCTCTGGATCTGGCACTCTTTCTTTGGCATATGCCTGGATCACACAATGATATCAACGTGCTTCAGCGCTCGCCGGTGTTTGCTAGGCTTGCCGAAGGCAACAGCCCACCGATGAACTTTACTGTCAACGGCCACAACTACGACAAAGGATACTACTTGGGTGACGGTATCTATCCTCAGTGGACCACTATTGTCAAGACAATACCCAACCCTGTCAGAGAGAAGAGGAAAAGATTTGCCCAAGAGCAGGAGAGTGCTAGGAAGGATGTCGAACGTGCCTTTGGTGTTTTGCAATCTCGATGGGGCATCGTTCGGTATCCAGCTAATACCTGGAGCACGCAGAAACTATGGGAGGTGATGGCTGCTTGTGTGATCATGCACAATATGATCGTAGAAGACGAGCGTCCGAAACGTCTGTACGATCAAGGATTTCAGTTTCAGGGTGAGAATGTTGTGACTGAGCATGGAGTAGCGGCAACGTTTGAACAGTTCACCCAATTTCATCAAGACATGCGTGATTGGAAAACTCATGTGCAACTGCAAAATAATTTGGTTGAGCATATGTAGGCTCATGTTGGCAACCAATAGATGTATCTTCTTTTATTCATTTGCAAAACTACGTGAAACATTTTTATTTGTATTTGGCTTGTAAAACTATACTATTTTTATTCGGTTTATTTGACAATATGTTTGAATGCAAATCATCAATGTAAAATTGGGCGGCCAGCGGCACATCGATACATATGGGTGGGCGTGTTGGGCGCGCTGCCGACCCATATTAAAAACAGAGCGGGACGCCTGACGGGCGGCCGACCAAAACGTACAAAAAACGGACGAAATCGCCGTCCGTTTGGATCGCCCCATTAAAATTGCTCTAATGGGCCAATCTCTAAAGAAGATAAGAAGGCGAGGTTCCGGGAGCTGGACCAAAAATACAAGCAGGTAAAGCATCGACCAGCCCACTGCTGCCTAACGAAGTCGTGAGAACATCATTCATTCCCTGACTGGCTCGTGAGAACTGAGTTGGCTTGCAATGCAGATGCTGTACGACGCCGTGGAGCTGGAAGAGAGCCAGAAGAGCCGGTACGCCATCTACAGGAGGCCTGCGCGGTCTACCAGCTGGTGTGACGACGAAGAAAGGCGTGTGGAAAGGTGCGGCTTTGCGCGGAGAGTCGCCGGCCACGCGCTGCGCGAGTTCTACGTGCCCTATTTCTCGCCTCACGCGAGGCGACCATCCAACTCGCTGAAGGGAGCGAGCCAGATGGGCCGGCCCATGCGAGCGCGAGGCTGCAACCTGTTTTCTCTGAGTTTTTTTCGTTTTCTATTTGGCCTTTTGCGTCTATACTTTTGTTGAAAATTTAAAATATTCTCTATATAAATATATATTATACAAAAAACAGTCGATAAAAACTTTTAGAAATGTTGAACAAGTATTTCAGAAAATGTTAATCAAGCATTCGGAAAATGCTGAATAAGTGTTTAAAAAATCTTGAACAAGTATTTGAAAAAAAATGTTGATCATGTATTTGCAAAAATGTTGAACAAAAATTTGAAGATTATTGAACACATGTTTGAAAAATGCTAATCAATCATTCAGAAAATGTTGAATAAGTATTTAAAAAATATTGAACAAGTATTTGAAAAAATATTGAACATGTATCTGCAGAAATGTTGAGCCAGTATTTGACAAATGTTGAATAAGTATTAAAAAATGTTGAACGAGTATTTAAGAAATGTTGAACAACTATTGTGGAATGTTGAATAAAAATCAAAAATGTCGAATAAGTATTAAAATATTGAACAAGTATTTGAAAATGTTGAATAAGTATTAATAAATGTCGAACAACAATTTGAAAAATGTTGAACGATTATTTGAAAATGTTGAATAAGTATTAAATGCGAATAAATATTAAAAATGTTGAACAAGTATTGAACGACTATTTAAAAATGTTAAACATATATTTGAAAAATGTTGAATCAATATTAAAATGTTGGACAAGTATTTTAAAAATGTTGATATGTGTTCAGACAATGTTAAACGTGTATACAAACAATGTTGACCAGTTATTAAAAAATTGACATATACGAGAATATAGAGTGAAACAAAAAACAAACATAAAAAACTAAAGAAAAAATGAAGAAGGAATGTTAGACGTGTATTTGAGAAATATTATTGTCATATACAAAAAATGTAGAATAATGACTAAAAGAACAAACAAAAACGAGAAAAGAAACAAAAGCAAAAATGAAAAAAAGCAAAACAATAAAAACGGAGAAGGAAAAAGAAAAGAACAAAAGAAACAAAAAACAAAAAGAAATAAAGAAAGCCGGGTTAAACATTATGTGGGGCGCGTCGCTATTACCAACCGCGCACGGAGCCTAGCGGAGTGGTTAGGCGCGTGTGGTTTCTCTCACGATACCAGTGATCGATTCCCATATCTCACATTTCTTCTACTCCCTCCGTTTCAAAATAGATGACCCAACTTTGTACTAACTTAGGAGTAGTATTTTCCGCATTGGGTGCTCCTGTGAATGGGCCGGCCCAATAGAACGTGAGGAAGGAGAAACCTTCAGCGAGAGCATTGTGCGCCTGTGAATGAGCCGGCCCAATACAACGTGAGGAAAGAGAATGGGCCGGCCCTATAGAACGTGAGGAAGGAGAAACCTTCAGCGAGAGCATTGTGCGCCTGTGAATGAGCCGGCCCAGTACAACGTGAGGAAAGAGAATGGGCCCGACCAATAGAATGTGAGGAAGGAGAAACCTTCAGCGAGAGCATTGTGTGCCTGTGAATGAGCCGGCCCAGTACAACGTGAGGAAAGAGAATGGGCCCGACCAATAGAATGTGAGGAAGGAGAAACCTTCAGCGAGAGCATTGTGCGCCAGTGAATGAGCCGGCCCATTACAACGCGAGGAAGGAGAAACCTTCAGCGAGAGCTGGCCGCTGTATCGCTTAGTGTGATAAATAGTAGGGACCTCCGGAGCTGGTATTGGGCCAGGATTCAAACTCGCGACCCAGCACTTGTAGAGACAGTACCTAACCACCGGAGCTGATCACTGCTACTATCAAACATTCAACGTGAAATCTTTTACTACTAAAGATACTGACATATCAAAATATTTTCCATTTTTTCCAACATTTATATAAAAGTCTGAATACTTTTAAAAGAAATTCTGAAAAAAAATTCAAAATACACGAACAAATATTGAAAAAATTGCCCAGTTTTTGGATTTGTAACCAAATTTTAAAACAGAAAGAATGTGTGAATTTGTGAACAAATTTTGAAAAGCGGGAACCTTTTTCCAATTCCAATTATTTTGACAAGCACGAACAATTTTTGAATTTGCAAAAAATTTAAAATAGGAACCTTTTAGGATTTATGAACAAATGTCCGAAAAATAAACAATTTTAAAACAAGAACATTTTGGACAAAAGGAATTTTTTTTGCATCTGTGAAAAAATTCTGAAACTCTGAACAAAATTTAGAAAAAGCGAACATTATGATCACTAATGGAATTTGTGAACAAAAATTAAAAACCAGACATTTTTTGAAGTTATGAACATATTTTGCAAGGCGAACATTTTTGAAAATTAAGAACGTTTATTGAAATAGAAACATTTTTTGAAAGGTGAACATTTTTGCAAATGTACGAACATGCTGTAAAAATCACTAAGTTTTTTGGAACTTCTAAACAAAATAAAAAAACAGGAACAATTTTTAACTTCAGATATTTTTTTTGGAAATTTAGAACAAATTTGGAAATTCTGAAAAATAAAAAATAGACAGAAAAATATGAGTAGATAAAGAATTACAAAAGAAATAGAGAAAATAAAAATAATACACAAAATGAAATGGGTGAACAAAATTTGAAATCAAGAACATATTTTAAAAATTTCTGGAAAAAAATTAAAAGAACATATTTTAAACTTCTGAAAAATATTTTGAAAGTGTGAACATTTTTAAAAAATTTGGGAACAAATTTTGAAACAGGAGCATCTCGTGAAGTTTTGAACAATTTATGAGCAACACTTTAAAAAAAAGAAAATAAACTTGAAAACAGGAAAAAGAAAAACGAAAAAATGAAAAAGAAAAAAAAAGAGACAGAAAAAGAAAAAAAACAGGAAAACAAAAAAAGAAAGAAACTGATTCAAGAACCTCCTAGAAGGTTCCCAAAACGAGAGAAAACCGGTTGGGAACCAACTAGAAAGTTCCCAAAACCGGAATGGCTGACAATTTTAGCGGGCTGGCCCATCCCGAACAGTTGTCGGTTTCCCCCCTGTGCGTCGCTGCGGCAGTTTGCCGCAAAGAGCGGCAAATAGGGAAAACAGAAATAGCAATCGCGGTTCTACGTGATCAAGCGTCGCGGCGACAAGGGATGCTTTTGGTTGCCAGCATAAGGCCCGACCAGGCCCGATTCAGCAGTTTCTTCGGAACCAGGCCCGAGCGATGTATACCGAGCTCATATGGGTGGTCCCTTTGCTTGGAGAGCTCCTATTTGGCGAGGACGGGCGGCAAATGGTCGGGCCTTCGCCGAAGGAAGAGTGCATGGGCCGGCCAATTAGGAGGAAACAAGCTCACAAGTAAAAAAAGAAACAAAAATTCATGTGCCCGCAAAAGTTCGAACTTCCGGCCTCCCTTTCTGGAGGTAGCGTTGCTACCGACAGAACCGGTGAGCTATTATGTTAATTTGAGGTGCGAAAGTTTAAGTACCATACTCTGTTGAATCTTTTTTTAATGTACACATAAAATATTTTGTAATATCCGTTGAAAATTTTGCGATATCCGTTGAACATTTTCTTAAAATAAGCTGAATATTTTAAATAATACACGATGAACTTATTTTAATATAGAATGAACATATTTGAAAACAAATATGAATATACGTGCTGAACAATTTTCGGACACGAACTGAACATTTGTGAAAATACCTTGAACAATTTACGAATACACATTGAACATTATGTAATATACACTGAACACAATTAAGAAACATAGTGAACGTTTGTATGTTCATTGAAAAACCAAAACCAAAATAGAACAATTCCAAAATATATATACTGAACATTTTTATATCCATTGAACATTTTAAATAATACAAGATGAACATTTTTGAAACAATATGAATATGTGTGTTGTACAATTTTTGAATAAGCATTGAACATTTAGTAAAAAACGTTGAGCAATTTCATAATATAGGATGAACATTTTTGTAATACACGATGACATTTTTATATGCAAAGGTGAACAATTTTCATAATATACAATGAACATTTTTCTTGATACAATGAAATTTCTTGTAATGCATGGTGAACATTTTATATAATACGCAAATAAAAAGAAGAAAACAGAAAAATAAAAATAATGTAAAAGAAAATGAAACGAAAAAGGAACCAAAACAGAAAGAAAAAAAACCCGGACAAAACAACGGAAAACCGGACAAAACAGTGAAAAACTGAAAGCAAAAAACCGCAGAAGAAAATGAAAAAAAGACCTGCAGAAGCAGCGAAGGAAACAACAGCGATGGAAAACAGGAAATCGTACGTGGGCTGGCCCAAGTGGGGAGTCGCTTCAGGGAAGGTGCAGCTCCTGAACGCTCATGCGCGTCATATAGGATCCACCCCTTGCATGAGGGGAGTCTTGAGGGATGAGAGCTGTGTACCTGCTTCTTCTTCTTCTACCTTCACTAAGTTCCTTCTTAATCTTCATTCTTCGTTCTCCTCTCTAATCTACACAACGGCGATTCGATTCGAAATAAGCTCCACGTAAAAAAAATGCGCATTGATGTTACCGTTCCATTTTTGCGACCAGTTCGTAGTTTCGTCGATTGTAAATGCTCAATTTTATAGTCACATTTGGAGCTCTTCGTCAAATTCGTCACGTACATTCGACCATTTGAAATTTCCACACGATATTCGTGTGGCAAGTTTTCTGCTTCGACGATCCTAGTGCATCGACGCCGCAATTACGCGCACACTATATTTCTTCTGCTCTGTCCTCTATCTCACAGCCCTCATGTTCGTCCCTTTCGATGTCGCCGTCGTTCCTCTTGACCTCCTTGCCTGCATCCTACTACACCGGAGTTGTCACCGGTGTCGGTCATCTTGGCTTCCTCTCTCTTGTCCTACTGCACTGACGTTGTCATGGCGCGAGCACTACATTTCTCTTCCTTTGTACACTATCTTCGTGTGGTCTTTTTCTGCAGCGACAAGGCTAGCAGCTAGTTCGCCGCACCGCTGACAGGGTCGCTCGCTCACGGAGTTGTTGCTCGTGCATGACTCCGTGCTCATCGTGTCGGACGCGGAGCCACGACCATCGTCCACCGCAGTCGCCATGTCCAGCACGCACTGTATTTCTCCTTCCTGTTCCTCTGCCCTTAGCGCTCCTCCGCACGAACTTCCTCTGTGCCGGTGACGCTAGCAACTAGTTCGCCGCGGCGCCGACAAGAACACTCACCTGAGACTTCATGCTCATCGTGTCGGACGTGGCGCCGCAGTCACCGTCCATTGCAGTTGCGAGGCACAGTATATGTTAAGTGCAAGTGTTAGCTCTTAATCATATTCGGCGTATACAACCAAACACTGTGTAGTTGCGTGAACCGAGCCAACGCAGACAACCAAACGCTATGTCAAAATTACACCCCTAATGCGAGAGGACTTGATGTAGACAACCAAACAATAAGCTTGCATTTCGTCAACCAGCTTCCATTGAGTCAGGCTAAACTAAGCCAGGCCCGGCTGCTACAGCTGCCAAACACGCTAGGGGTGGGCATAAAAACCGACGAACCGAAGACCGAACCGATGCCGAAACCGAAAGAACCGAAATTACGGTTTTTAATGCAAGTACAAGAAAATTCGGTTAGTATCTCTGCTAACGAACTCAATTCCTTCGGTTCGGTATAAGCATGTTAATCGAACAGAAAAACCGAATATAGGCATGGATACATGAATGTACATCCAACAACCAGCTGCTCCCGCGCTAGGTAGCCTCGAGCGCATGCGTTCACGAGTCACGACAAAAAGAAAATGGGCCAAGGCGCCGAGCCGACGAGCGACAACCTGCATGCAAGGCCCAAGCTGCCAAGCTGTTGTGGCTTCCATTTCCTATGCGTACGAGGCGCTGGTGGCAGGTGGTTTGTCCCACCTCGGCCAGCCACGCACAATGAGGTAAATAGCTATATAGAGCGGGGGTGGAAACTGGAAAGAAAGATAGACACACAATAGATTTGTGGCCACATTTGGTAAATACGGTATACACCGATTACCAAACCGAAATGCTCCGTTAACCGAATTTTTGGTTTCCCATTATTGACACCAGATTTTGGCACGGTCAATAACTTATTTAAGATGGCCTCAAATGGAGAACTGATCTTCATGAAAGAGTTCGGTATTGTCGATATGAACATCTTTGAAGTTTGGGTCATCGCAGTCCGATTTCATCTCGAAGGCCGAAACTATGCTCAAAGTACTAAGATCTTATATTCAGAGTACATTTTGGCCTATTAAGCCCCCAATACGACCTCAAATGGAAAAATTATCTACACGGATTGTCTTCGTCTCGTTGAAACGATCGATTTTGATATAAAAATCGTTCCAATCCGAGTTCGTATGCAAAAGTTAGAGCCATCGGAATACAGTCCTGTCAGGAGGCAAAAACTGGCGCGTCCCACAAGACACCCTGTCTGATGGGTAGCGCGAGGGATAGCCTGTTTTGCGCGACCGATTTGACCCTCAAGATGACCTCTAATCAAAAAACGTTCAACATAAAAGTTATTCGTCTCGTCGAAACAGTCAAGATTGCTTTTGGGCTCGTTTCCATCCGAGATCGTTTACCACCACAAAAAAGACCCGCAAGGTGCAGCCAGTTTAAACCGAACAGTTTTGGAAAGTTCGGACAAAACCAATCCGAATTTGACTAGGGTTTTGGACGTGAATCCAAGCCTTTTCCTTGCACGGGAAGTCCAGCCGCCTCTTATATAACTAAGGGGTGACGGCCGATTGAACAACACACAATCGACCAATCAATCTACTACTTTTCCGTGTTCATCTACTTTTATCTCTCCCCTTGTATCTTTCTTCTCGTTCTTCGTCGTTCTTCAAGATTGGAGGCTGCGAATCCACGAGGCTCTAGGGGCGGTAAGACCGACCTCGAGCAGCCAATCGTCGCCGCGAGCCCTGACGGGGTCCCTCCCGGGCGAGCGGGGCGTCTGGTCCCAAAAGCGCCGGCTTGCTGTCTTGCGTATCACGCTGGAAGTCGGCCTCCCGCGGTGTGAGTTGCGGAGCATCTCCCTAGGCTCCGCGGGTACACATCGACGTGTTCGTGTGACGCGTTCCAGCGTCAACACACTTTTTGGCGACTCCGCTGGGGACGAAGCTTTGAACGGTCTCCAGCCCGTTCTTGCTACGAAGAGATCGTCATCAAGTTGCTGCAATCTACAAAGGTAATATGAATACCCAATTCCCCTTTGTAGATGCAAATAATCCATATGTTGTTGCTGGATCACCTATTGAGCATAATGTATCGGCTAGCCCTAGTTTTATCAATCATGCATCTAATTATGTGCAAGGGCCGATGCAAAACAATCTTCATGTTTCAAATTCTTATAAATTTAGCAACATGCAACATATGTATCCCAACTCCTATGCATCGGCAACCCCACAAATTCATAGCCGATGAGCAACATGATGAGTTCGATTAATCAATTTGAAACACCCCAAGTTAGAATTTCCAATGCCATACAAGAAAGTGTTTCACCCTTTTATTCATCGGCAGCTAATGTGCAATATAGTAATCCAACCATGCCGATGAATGAGAGAATTGGCCATGCTACTAATGGCTATTTGGCCAGTTACTCTCAACCGTCATATGCTACACCTCATGTTAGTAATTCTTCGGCACCATACACAACTGTAGATGCTTATAATTCGGCTTCACACCTTCCTGGTTATAGCCGAATGAATGTAAATTTTACAGGAGCGGTTGTGCCCAACATTTTAGAAGATGAGGTAGTGGTGGCTGCATTGAAGAGTTTAGCCCAAAATAAGAGAATTAGTGCTCTTTGCCTTGAACAACATGAAAACGGGCTATTTCCTGATTATGCCGCAATAAAAGCTAGAGTTTTGCAAGAAGATGAATCTTTGCCAATTGATAAAACTGGCGAGCAAAAGTATGGTCTTACAACACTGCATATGCCTTTACCTAGTACTACATCATATTATACACCCCCTACACAATTACAAAATTTTAGCAACACCCGTGTGTCATTGCTAAAAGAATCTAAAAGCATTGGGGGGCAATCATATCCGGAGTGGGCTGAAATTAAGAAAAAGCTTAAAGCTAATTTTGCCGCTCGCCGTCAGAAACAAATAGAAAAAGAATTGGCTCAGATAAAAGAAGCATTGCCAATTGGTACTATCAATGAAAAGAAGGATGATTCGGAACATGAAAGTGCTTCGGTTGAAAAAGCCGAATCAAGTAGTATATATTCTGAATCCATCAAATCCAACGAGGCAAGCATTATTGAGAAAGGGCATGGCAAGCATAGGAAAACAATGGTGCTTGATTTTTTTGAAGTTAATGGAACCTACTTCCTGCCCTATGAGTTCCGTGCCGTAGAAATTGACAAGCTTCAAGGACAAGAACAAGTAGCCGAACAAAGTTCGGCCGACAAAAATCTTCAAAGCAATGATGCACGGATTCAAGAAAAAGATCATGACAAGGTGTTGGGGAGCCATCCAAAGACGGAGCAAGATGTTCTTCAAATGGCACCACTATCATACTCTCCCAACATATTTGAAGAGGTATGCATAGCGAGTAATTTACCTATTTTCAGATTTGGTCGCAACTTCATTATTGATGCATTTATAAGAAATATTCTCATAAGTAATTTTGAAAGACCAATGAGGAAGGGTAATTTACTTGTTAGCAGTAAAATTGTTATGGAACATATCGATCAACCCATTGCGCCATTTATAAAGACCGATAATGACTTATTGTTACAGCCAAAGCTTTCCGTGTTTCTTTGTCTAAAGTTCATATCTAGTTGGGTAGCTTTGCTTATTTTGTACTTGGCTTGCACTTGGTCTCAACTGAGACATGTATGTTCTAAATATCTTCGTTTCAGAAATTTAAAGCCAAGGTTAAAATCTTTTGGGAAAACCAATGCTAGTATAGTTTCTTATTTAAGGACATCGGAAAATGAATGCGAAAGAGAATTCATAGCCGAATGGGAAGATGCCAAATCTGAACCATTCGTTTGCTTAACTCCAAAGCCGTTCTCACAAAAAGATCGGCAAGAAAACAAAAGGTATACCTTCGATTCAAGCATGTGTGATCAAATATTTGATTTGTTGCTAAAAAATAATTACATAAGAATTCTTGATCACCATGTCAAGCCATCAATCCAAGGACGAATGTATTGTAAGTTGCATGATTCGTTCAAGCATAGTTTTGAGGATTGCAATATGTTTCGTCAAATAGTTAAATCGGCCATTGATAAAGGACGATTGAAATTTGTTGAGACACCAAAAGATGACCAGTCTATTCCGATTAGTCCCGATGGCAGAAAGTTTTTGCATCGGCTGCTTCAAGCCAATCCATTGAAAGAGAAGGTAAAAACTGCAGGTGATGAAATTAAGCTTTCAAATAATGAAGTTGTTGAAGAGCATAATGAACATAATCTTGAGGGCGAGAATTCCATCGAAGCTACAATCGAGATGCCAAGGACTGGGGGGCAGCAAGCAAATCCAATGATCGATGAAAGCAAACAAAAAGAAAACAAAGGCCAAAATAAGCGCAAGTGTAAGAGATCAAAGATCACCTTCGCTGAACTATTGGATAAATATCAAAAGAAGAGTGAAGAGAAGAATACTTATCAGCCGAATCATGTAAAGAAACCAAGATCACCCCCAAGGCGCAAATATAAGGATCGGTATTGGCAAAGTGAGAATTTGTATGCAACATATTCATATCCTTATTTTGGGCCGCCAATGCCAATGCCGTGGATGCCTCCCTATGCTCATGTAGATCCATATCTATCATGGGACAGGTATGATACAAGGGCACATTCTCCATCTTATTTTAGACCATCTCACCAATATTATGCAGCTCCGAGAAAAACAACATTTGAACAATCACATGTTAAAGACCGTTTCAATCATAAGGAATCGATCCGGAGCTCAAGGAAGAAGAAAGAGGTAGTCAAACAAGTTTACCGCGTTAAAAGAGATGGTCGTAAGAGTGCTACTTCAGATTTGATCTCAAATGAAAAAGAGCCAATGAAAGTATTGACATTGGCTACTACAGGCAATGAGATGAAGCAAACAATTGTTAAGAGTCAAAGTGCCAAATCTAAAGAAAAGAAGTTGAGAGTGCACAAGGTCAAAAAAGAATTTCCATTGGTCAAAATAGAATCACAGCCGAGATGCCCACTCGGCTTATCGTATTGGCAAAAGAAGGAATTACAAAATCTTAGTGCACAAGAGCTGAGAAAGAGGAACATGGCATGGGTTCCCAAGAAGATCAATCAAGACAAAAATGATGTCCATGCTTCTGTTGCAACAAGTAAAATAAAAGTGAAGAAGGAAAATAATGAAAGCAACAAACAATTAAGCCGAAGGTGCGCATCACAACATCAAAATCTTCGGTTAGCACGTCATCCATTTTCTTCAACCATGCCGTTGATGCCTTTGCCATGGAATTCATACCTAGGTATGATCAATTACCCTCCATGGATTTATTTTGATCCATGGATGCAACATAATTTTCTATATCATGCGAGGGTATTACCGAATTACCATACATTTGGTTAGTTACATTGTTGCTAATACAAAGGGGCCGAAATATTTTATTCCTATTTTATTTGTTTATTTCGGCTATACATACTTTGGTGGGTGAATTTTACATGGACCTCATGTTAACGGTTGATATTTATCTATCGCCCTAAGAATATGTCAAAGCATGGCCGGTGTAGTATCTTAACATCATCCTTAGTTCAATTGGAGATCAAAACAGACCTCATGCCGCTTAAAATATTTTTGCACAATGATCAAATCCGAATATGCATTGTCATTCGAATCGGAGCTTTGCCTTGCTATAGGTGCTATACATACTGAGGCTTTCGGTGATTCGTTATGAGTAGTGTAACAAATATCTAGGGTTTATCAATGTTTTGACGAATCACTTGTAGTTTATCTTGAGGTATGTCTAGATGCAAAATTTACCTTGGGTTGCTTTAAAATTGTTCATATATCTAGGCATGACAATTCGAAAGAGTTGGCACAACAAGCGTTCGGCTACTATGTTAATCATGGTGTATTGCATTTCTATCAATAGCCGATGCTAGGTCTTGTCAACATAGGTAAGGCTGAATCGAAGCCCACCGCTTCGGCCACTAATAAAAACTTTTATGCAGGCGAAGTAAGGATTGGAGGAAGTTCATTCTTGATTATCTGCAAAATCCTAGCGAAAGGGTGAACAATATGGTTCGGAGGATGGTTTTGATCTATGGAACCTTATCACCGGATTGTTATAGAAGCTGAGAAGTTTTCACCCAAGTTTGCATCAAGAGGTTCAAACAAGCAATGGCCGATACATACTTGTCGTCCTAAGAACATGCAAAATGGCCGATGGAGTGTTGACATCGTCCTTAGAACAAACTATGCGGAAGTTATTTTTCGGCACACAAACTTTGCCGAAAAACAGGGGGGCATGTGTTGACACCAGATTTTCGCACGGTCAATAACTTATTTAAGATGGCCTCAAATGGAGAAGTGATCTTCATAAAAGAGTTCCGTATTGTCGATATGAACATCTTTGAAGTTTGGGTCATCGCAGTCCGATTTCATCTCGAAGGCTGAAACTATGCTCAAAGTACTAAGATCTTATATTCAGAGTACAGTTTGGCTGATTAAGCCCCCAAGACGACCTCAAATGGAAAAATTATCTACACGGATTGCCTTCGTCTCGTTGAAACGAACGATTTTGATATAAAAATCGTTCCAATCCGAGTTCGTATGCAAAAGTTAGAGCCATCGGAATACAGCCCTGTCACGAGGCAAAAATTGGCGCGTCCCACAAGACACCCTGTCTGATGGATAGCGCGAGGGATAGCCTGTTTTGTGCGACCGATTTGACCCTCAAGATGACCTCTAATCAAAAACGTTCAACATAAAAGTTGTTCGTCTCGTCGAAACGGTCAAGATTACTTTTGGGCTTGTTTCCATCCAAGATCGTTTACCACCACAAAAAAGACCCGCAAGGTGCAGCCAGTTTAAACCGAACAATTTTGGAAAGTTCGGACAAAACCAATTCGAATTTGACTAGGGTTTTGGACGTGAATCCAAGCCTTTTCCTTGCACGGGAAGTCCAGCCGCCTCTTATATAACTAAGGGGTGACGGCCGATTGAACAACACACAATCGACCAATCAATCTACTACTTTTCCGTGTTCATCTACTTTTATCTCTCCCCTTGTATCTTTCTTCTCGTTCTTCGTCGTTCTTCAAGATTGGAGGCTGCGAATCCACGAGGCTCTAGGGGCGGTAAGACCGACCTCGAGCAGCCAATCGTCGCCGCGAGCCCTGACGGGGTCCCTCCCGGGCGAGCGGGACGTCTGGTCCCAAAAGCGCCGGCTTGCTATCTTGCGTATCGCGCTGGAAGTCGGCCTCCCGCGATGTGAGTTGCGGAGCATCTCCCTCGGCGCCGCGGGTACACATCGACGTGTTCGTGTGACGCGTTCCAGCGTCAACACCCATTTTGGGGTGTTAATTTCGGTTTTCATCTTTGTTAACCGAATTGACAAAATAACCGAACGGTAGGTGGCAGTTGACATGCAGGTCCTCCGGGATGCCTTCACGAAGGATCGCGTTGCGTGGCATAGCATGCATGCAACCCTATAGCGCTACTAGGCAGAGTATATGCATCAAGTGGATATCAACATAGTAGCAGCAGCAGTGTGGTGTACGTGTACATACCTGTATACAAGTTGAATTGCCGATGCATGCGTATTTATATGTATATATATACATGTAATTGATGACGTTCTCCTCTATACGGACAACACGTCCTCTGCATGGGTAACTCTTCCGTGAAAATGGAGCCCTCTCTCGACAGCAGTTGGCCGCCCAAAGAAGGCGTCCATGTTGCTCTCTACGGTGCGCCCGGATAGGTGCATCAGTGTTATACAAAGAAGCGCCAAAGAAGGCTTATAACTTGAAAAAAAATTACTACTCCCTCCGTCCCAAAATTCTTGTCTTATATTTGTCTAGATACGGATGAAATAGTAAAATACAGGAAATAGTTCTTGTTCGTTTACAGAGTCGGATGTGCAGAAGTTTGTGTCTTCCCTTGGTGCGCATGCGTGACTTGGATCATATTAGTAAAGATTGCGGAACAAATGTTCAAGCTTAGATCCCCCAAAACTGCAACATTTATAATTTGACCTCTTCTATTTCTTCAAAATAACATGAAAACCCTTGCCAGCTGCTTTGGTTCTGCTCCTGCCCCCATCTTTGTGTCATGGAAACGTTAGCAACTGTACAATATACATACAGATGCATTAAGCTGATGCACACTCATTCACATTTCCTTATTTTTCGAGGATGCCTTCGAAGTCCTCGCCACCGCCTTCCATCATCACGTACACTAGCGACTCGGTCGCTGGCCATCAAGCTCATGCACGGCACCGCCGTGGCAACGATGTCCGGCGTGGAGTGTTAGCACCCAGATAGTATATCTCACGATCTATTACACTTGCTCACGAATTCGAGTATATGGTGACGATTACAAGCAGGGATACATGAATGGAAAGGGGATCGGGGAGGAAGAGGAACAGAGAGCCGCCGCCGCCGGGTGCCGTGATCCATTGGATGGGTTGCGCTCCTATGCGTGTGGCCTTAAGTAGCTGGTCAAGCTCACACCCACTCGGGCACTTGGTTCCGCGGGTTGGGCTTCCTTCTCCTGGCGGGCCGGGCCCCGAGCGAGGCCGTGTGCTTGACGAGGGAAAGGCCTGGAGAGGTAGTGGGCCTGACATCCCCTCCTTCTTGAGAGGAGGCTTGACCCCAAGCCTCAGCCGTCGGAAAACGTGCTTGCAGCTCCTTCTTGTCTTCCCAGGTGTCGTCGATCTTGGTTCGATCTGACCATCGTACCAGCACCCGTTCGACCATGGCTCCGTGCTTGCGCTTCCAGCGAGTGTCGAGGATGGCTTGAGGCACAACTGGCACATCAGAGAGAATAGGAAGTACTGGCTTGACTGGCGTACCTGGAAGCACCGCGCGGCGCAGCATGGAAACGTGGAAGACGGGGTGGATTGTGGCTTGCGGAGGTAGCTGCAGTTTGTACGCCACCTCGTTGATCTAGCTGATGATGGGAAAAGGACCATAGTGTTGGGAACGTAATAATTTCAAAAAAATTCCTACGCACACGCAAGATCATGGTGATGTACAACAACGAGAGGGGAGAGTGTGTCCACGTACCCTCATAGACCGAAAGCGGAAGCGTTAGCACAACGCGGTTGATGTAGTCGTACGTCTTCAGGATCCGACCGATCAAGTACCGAACGCACGGCACCTCCGAGTTCTGCACACGTTCAACTCGATGACGTCCCTTAAACTCCGATCCAGCCGAGCTTTGAGGGAGAGTTCCGTCAGCACGACGGCGTGGTGACGATGATGATGTTCTACCGACGCAGGGCTTCGCCTAAGCACCGCTACGATATTATCGAGGTGGACTATGGTGGAGGGGGGCACCGCACACGGCTAAGAGATCCAAGGGATCAATTGTTGTGTCCCAAGGGGTGCCTCCCTCCCCGTATATAAAGGAGTGGAGGGGGAGGGGCTCGGCCACCCTAGGCGCGCTTCCAAGTGGGAGTAGGAGAGGAGAGGGAAGGAGAGAGAAGGGCAAAGGAAAGGGGGGCGCCCCCCTCCTTGTCCAATTCGGACTGGGGGGAAGGGGGCGCGCGGCTGCCCTTGGCCGCCCCTCCTCTTCTCCAATAGGGCCCAATAGGCCTATTAGTCTCCTCGGGGGGTTCCGGTAACCCCCCGGTACTCCGGTATATGCCCGATACTCCCCAAAACTATTCCGTTATCCGAACATAGTCGTCCAATATATCAATCTTTATGTCTCAACCATTTCGAGACTCCTCGTCATGTCCGTGATCACATCTGGGACTCCGAACTACCTTCGGTACATAAAAAATGATAAACTCATAATATAACCGTCATCGAACTTTAAGCGTGCGGACCCTACGGGTTCAAGAACTATGTAGACATGACCAAGACACGTTTCTGGTCAATAACCAATAGCGGAACCTGGATGCTCATATTGGCTCCCACATATTCTATGAAGATCTTTATCGGTCAAACCGCATAACAACATATATTGTTCCCTTTGTCATCGGTATGTTACTTGCCCGAGATTCGATCGTCGGTATCTCAATACCTAGTTCAATCTCATTACCGGTAAGTCTCTTTACTCGTTCCGTAATACATCATCCCGCAACTAACTCACTAGTTGCAATGCTTGCAAGGCTTAAGTGATGTGCATTACCGAGTGGGCCCAGAGATACCTCTCCGACAATCGGAGTGACAAATCCTAATCTCGAAATACGCCAACCCAACAAGTACCTTCGGAGACACCTCTAGAGCACCTTTATAATCACCCAGTTACGTTGTGACGTTTGGTAGCACACAAAGTGTTCCTCCGATAAACGGGAGTTGCATAATCTCATAGTCATAGGAACATGTATAAGTCATGAAGAGAGCAATAGCAACATACTAAACGATCAAGTGCTAAGCTAACGGAATGGGTCAAGTCAATCACATCATTCTCCTAATGATGTGATCCCACTGATCAAATTATAACTCATATCCATGGTTAGGAAACTCAACCATCTTTGATCAATGAGCTAGTCAAGTAGAGGCATACTAGTGACGTTATGTTTGTCTATGTATTCACACATGTATTATGTTTCCGGGTAATACAATTCTAGCATGAATAATAAACATTTATCATGATATAAGGAAATAAATAATAACTTTATTATTGCCTCTAGGGCATATTTCCTTCAGTCTCCCACTTGCACTAGAGTCAATAATCTAGATTACACAGTAATGATTCTAACACCCATGGAGCCTTGGTGCTGATCATGTTTTGCTCGTGTAAGAGGCTTAGTGAACGGGTCAGCAACATTCAGATCCGTATGTATCTTGCAAATCTCTATGTCTCCCACCTGGACTTGGTCCCGGATGGAATTGAAGCGTCTCTTGATGTGCTTGGTTCTCTTGTGAAATCTGGATTCCTTTGCCAAGGTAATTGCACTAGTATTGTCACAAAAGATTTTCATTGGACCCGATGCACTAGGTATGACACCTAGATCGGATATGAACTCCTTCATCCAGACTCCTTCATTTGCTGCTTCCGAAGCAGCTATGTACTCCGCTTCACATGTAGATGCCGCTACGACGCATTGTTTAGAACTGCACCAACTGACAGCTCCACCGTTCAATAAAAACACGTATCCGGTTTGCGATTTGGAATCGTCTGGATCAGTGTCAAAGCTTGCATTGATGTAACCATTTACGACGAGCTCTTTGTCACCTCCATAAACGAGAAACATATCCTTAGTCCTTTTCAGGTATTTCAGGATGTTCTTAACCGCTGTCCAGTGATCCACTCCCGAATTACTTTGGTACCTCCCTGCTAAACTAATAACAAGGCACACATCAGGTCTGGTACACAACATTGCATACATGATAGAGCCTATGGCTGAAGCATAGGGAACATCTTCCATTTTATCTCTATCTTCTGCAGTGGTCGGGCATTGAGTCTGACCCAACTTCACACCTTGTAACACAGGCAAGAACCATTTCTTTGCTTGATCCATTTTGAACTTCTTCAAAACTTTGTCAAGGTATGTGCTTTGTGAAAGTCCAATTAAACGTCTCGATCTATCTCTATAGATCTTGATGCCCAATATATAAGCAGCTTCACCGAGGTCTTTCATTGAAAAACTCTTATTCAAATATCCTTTTATGCTATCCAGAAATTCTATATCATTTCCAATCAACAATATGTCATCCACATATAATATCAGAAATGCTACAGAGCTCCCACTCACTTTCTTGTAAATACAGGCTTCTCCAAAAGTCTGTATAAAACCATATGCTTTGATCACACTATCAAAGCATTTATTCCAACTCCGAGAGGCTTGCACCAGTCCATACATGGATCGCTGGAGCTTGCACACTTTGTTAGCACCTTTTGGGTCGACAAAACCTTCTGGTTGCATCATATACAACTCTTCTTTCAGAAATCCATTCAGGAATGCAGTTTTGACATCCATTTGCCAAATTTCATAATCATAAAATGCAGCAATTGCCAACATGATTCGGACAGACTTAAGCATCGCTATGGGTGAGAAAGTCTCATCATAGTCAACCCCTTGAACTTGTCGAAAACCTTTCGCAACAAGTCGAGCTTTGTAAACAGTAACATTACCATCAACGTCAGTCTTCTTCTTGAAGATCCATTTATTCTCGATGGCTTGCCGATCATCAGGCAAGTCAACCAAAGTCCATACTTTGTTCTCATACATGCATCCCATCTCAGATTTCATGGCCTCAAGCCATTCTGCGGAATCTGGGCTCATCATCACTTCCTCATAGTTCGTAGGTTCGCCATGGTCAAGTAACATGACCTCCAGAATAGGATTACCGTACCACTCTGGTGCGGATCTTACTCTGCTTGACCTATGAGGTTCGGTAGTAACTTGATCTGAAGTTTCATGATCAATATCATTAGCTTCCTCACTAATTGGCGTAGTCGTCACAGGAACCGGTTTCTGTGATGAACTATTTTCCAATAAGGGAGTAGGTACAGTTACCTCATCAAGTTCTACTTTCCTCCCACTCACTTCTTTTGAGAGAAACTCCTTCTCTAGAAAAGATCCATTCTTGGCAACGAATGTCTTGCCTTCGGATCTGTGATAGAAGGTGTACCCAACAGTTTCTTTTGGGTATCCTATGAAGACACATTTCTCTGATTTGGGTTCGAGGTTATCAGGTTAAAGCTTTTTCACATAAGCATCACAACACCAAACTTTAAGAAGTGACAACTTTGGTTTCTTGCCAAACCACAGTTCATAAGGCGTCGTCTCAACGGATTTTGATGGTGCCCTATTTAACGTGAATGCGGCCATCTCTAAAGCATAAACCCAAAACGATAGCGGTAAATCAGTAAGAGACATCATAGATCGGACCATATCTAGTAAAGTACGATTACGACATTCGGACACACTATTACGCTGTGGTGTTCCGGGTGGCATGAGTTGCGAAACTATTCCGCATTGTTTCAAATGTAGACCAAACTCGTAACTCAAATATTCTCCTCTATGATCAGATCGTAGAAACTTTATTTTATTGTTACGATGATTTTCAACTTCACTTTGAAATTCTTTGAACTTCTCAAATGTTTCAGACTTATGTTTCATTAAGTAGATATACCCATATCTGCTTAAATCATCTGTGAAGGTGAGAAAATAACGATACCCGCCGCGAGCCTGAACATTCATTGGACCACATACATCAGTATGTATGATCTCCAACAAATTAGTTGCTCGCTCCATAGTTCGGGCGAACAACGTTTTAGTCATCTTGCCCATGAGGCATGGTTCGCAAGTACCAAGTGATTCATAATCAAGTGATTCCAAAAGTCCATCGGTATGGAGTTTCTTCATGCGCTTTACACCAATATGACCCAAACGGCAGTGCCACAAATAAGTTGCACTATCATTATCAACTCTGCATCTTTTGGCTTCAACATTATGAATATGTGTATCACTACTATTGAGATTCATCAAAAATAGACCACTCTTCAGGGGTGCATGACCATAAAAGATATTACTCATATAAATAGAACAAGCATTATTCTCAGATTTAAATGAATAACCGTCTCGCATCAAACAAGATCCAAATATAATGTTCATGCTCAACGCTGGCACCAAATAACAATTATTTAGGTCTAAAACTAATACGGAAGGTAGATGTAGAGGTAGCGTGCCGACGGCGATCACATCGACTTTGGAACCGTTTCCCACGCGCATCATCACCTCGTCCTTAGCCAGTGTCCGCTTAATCCGTAGTCCCTGTTTCAAGTTGCAAATATTAGCAACTGAACCAGTATCAAATACCCAGGTGCTACTGCGAGCTCTGGTAAGGTACACATCAATAACATGTATATCACATATACCTTTGTTCACCTTGCCATCCTTCTTATCCGCCAAATACTTGGGGCAATTCCGCTTCCAGTGACCAGTCTGCTTGCAGTAGAAGCACTCAGTCTCAGGCTTAGGTCCAAACTTGGGTTTCTTCTCTTGAGCAACAACTTGTTTGCCGTTCTTCTTGAAGTTCCCCTTCTTCTTCCCTTTACCCTTTTTCTTGAAACTGGTGGTCTTGTTGACCATCAACATTTGATGCTCCTTCTTGATTTCTACCTCCGCAGCTTTTAGCATTGCGAAGAGCTCGGGAATCGTCTTATCCATCCCTTGCATGTTATAGTTCGTCACGAAGCTCTTGTAGCTTGGTGGCAGTGATTGAAGAATTCTGTCAATGACGCTATCATCCGGAAGATTAACTCCCAGTTGAATCAAGTGAATGTTATACCCAGACATTCTGAGTATATGCTCACTGACAGAACTATTCTCCTCCATCTTGCAGCTATAGAACTTATTGGAGACTTCATATCTCTCAATCCGGGCATTTGCTTGAAATATTAACTTCAACTCCTGGAACATCTCATATGCTCCATGACGTTCAAAACATCATTGAAGTCCTGGTTCTAAGCCGTAAAGCATGGCACACTGAACTATCGAGTAGTCATCAGCTTTGCTCTGCCAGACGTTCATAACATCTGGTGTTGCTCCTGCAGCAGGTTTGGCACCTAGCGGTGCTTCCAGGACGTAGTTCTTCTGTGCAACAATGAGGATAATCCTCAAGTTATGGAACCAGTCCGTGTAATTGCTACCATCATCTTTAAACTTTGCTTTCTCAAGGAACACATTAAAATTCAACGGAACAACAGCGTGAGCTATCTATCTACAACAAACATAGACATGCAAAATACTATCAGGTACTAAGATCATGATAAATTTAAGTTCAATTAATCATATTACTTAAGAACTCCCACTTAGATAGACATCCCTCTAATCATCTAAGTGATCACGTGATCCAAATCAACTAAACCATAACCGATCATCACGTGAAATGGAGTAGTTTTCAATGGTGAACATCACTATGTTGATCATATCCACTATATGATTCATGCTCGACCTTTCGGTCTCAGTGTTCCGAGGCCATATCTGCATATGCTAGGCTCGTCAAGTTTAACCTGAGTATTCTGCGTGTGCAAAACTGGCTTGCACCCATTGTAGATGGACGTAGAGCTTATCACACCCGATCATCACGTGGTGTCTGGGCACGACGAGCTTTGGCAACGGTGCATACTCAGGGAGAACACTTTTATCTTGAAATTTAGTGAGAGATCATCTTATAATGCTACCGTCAATCAAAGCAAGATAAGATGCATAAAAGATAAACATCACATGCAATCAATATAAGTGATATGATATGGCCATCATCATCTTGTGCTTGTGATCTCCATCTTCGAAGCACCATCATGATCATCATCGTCACGGGTGCGACACCTTGATCTCCATTGTAGCATCATTGTCGTCTCGCCAACTATTGCTTCTACGACTATCGCTACCGCTTAGTGATAAAGTAAAGCAATTATAGGGCGATTGCATTGCAGTAAAGTGACAACCATATGGCTCCTGCCAGTTGCCAATAACTCGGTTACAAAACATGATCATCTCATACAATAAAATATAACATCACGTCTTGACCATATCACATCACAACATGCCCCGCAAAAACAAGTTAGACGTCCTCTACTTTGTTGTTGCAAGTTTTACGTGGCTGCTACGGGCTGAGCAGGAACCGTTCTAACCTACGCATCAAAACCACAACGATAGTTTGTCAAGTTAGTGATGTTTTAACCTTCTCAAGGACCGGGCATAGCCACATTCGGTTCAACTAAAGTTGGAGAAACTGACACCCGCCAGCCACCTGTGTGCAAAGCATGTCGGTAGAACCATTTTCACGTAAGCGTACGCGTAATGTCGGTCCGGGCTGCTTCATCCAACAATACCGCCGAACCAAAGTGTGACATGCTGGTAAGCAGTATGACTTGTATCGCCACAACTCACTTGTGTTGTACTCGTGCATATAACATCAACGCATAAAACCAGGCTCGGATGCCACTGTTGGGGAACGTAGTAATTTCAAAAAAAATTCTACGCACACGCAAGATCATGGTAATGTACATCAACGAGAGGGGAGAGTGTGTCCATGTACCCTCGTAGACCGAAAGCAGAAGCGTTAGCACAACGCGGTTGATGTAGTCGTACATCTTCATGATCCGACTGATCAAGTACCGAACGCACGGCACCTCCGAGTTCTGCACACGTTCAACTCGATGACGTCCCTCTAACTCTGATCCAGCCGAGCTTTGAGGGAGAGTTCCGTCAGCACGACGACATGGTGATGATGATGATGTTCTACCGATGCAGGGCTTCGCCTAAGCACTGCTACGATATTATTGAGGTGGACTATGGTGGAGGGGGGCACCGCACACGGCTAAGAGATACAAGGGATCAATTGTTGTGTCTCCAAGGGGTGCCTCCCTCCCCGTATATAAAGGAGTGGAGGAGGGGGAGGGGGCCGGCCACCATAGGAGCGCCCCATGAGGAGTCCTACTCCCACCGGGAGTAGGACTCTCCCCTTCCAAGTGGGAGTAGGAGAGGAGAGGGAAGGAGAGAGACGGGGAAAGGAAAGGGGGGCGCCGCCCCCCCTTGTTGTCCAATTCGGACTGGGGGAAGGGGGCGCGCGGCTGCCCTTGGCCGCCCCTCCTCTTCTCCACTAGGGCCCAATATGCCCATTAGTCTCCCCGAGGGGTTCCGGTAACCCCCCGGTACTCCGGTATATGCCAGATACTCCCCAAAACTATTCTGGTGTCCGAACATAGTCATCCAATATATCAATCTTTATGTCTCGACCATTTCGAGACTCCTCCTCATGTCCGTGATCACATCCGGGACCCCGAACTACCTTTGATACATAAAAAACCATAAACTCATAATATAACCATCATCGAACTTTAAGCATGCGGACCCTACGGGTTCGAGAACTATGTAGACCTGACCGAGAAACGTTTCTGGTCAATAGCCAATAGCGGAACCTAGATGCTCATATTGGCTCCCACATATTCTACGAAGATCTTTATCGGTCAAACCGCATAACAACATATGTTGTTCCCTTTGTCATCGGTATGTTACTTGCCCGAGATTCGATCGTCGGTATCTCAATACCTAGTTCAATCTCATTACCGGTAAGTCTCTTTACTCGTTCCATAATACATCATCCCACAACTAACTCATTAGTTGCAATGCTTGCAAGGCTTAAGTGATGTGCATTACCAAGTGGGCCCAGAGATACCTCTCTGACAATCGGAGTGACAAATCCTAATCTCGAAATACGCCAACCCAACAAGTACCTTTGGAGACACCTGTAGAGCACCTTTATAATCACCCATTTACGTTGTGATGTTTGGTAGCACACAAAGTGTTCCTCCGGTAAACGGGAGTTGCATAATCTCATAGTCATAGGAACATGTATAAGTCATGAAGAAAGCAATAGCAACATACTAAACGATCAAGTGCTAAGCTAACGGAATGGGTCAAGTCAATCACATCATTCTTCTAATGATGTAATAACACTGATCAAATGATAACTCATATCCATGGTTAGGAAACTCAACTATATTTGATCAATGAGCTAGTCAAGTAGAGGCATACTAGTGGCGTTATGTTTGTCTATGTATTCACACATGTATTATGTTTCCGGGTAATACAATTCTAGCATGAATACTAAACATTTATCATGATATGAGGAAATAAATAATAACTTTATTATTGCCTCTAGGGCATATTTCCTTCAGTCTCCCACTTGCACTACTCAATAATCTAGATTACACAGTAGTGATTCCAACACCCATGGAGCCTTGGTGTTGATCATGTTTTGCTGGTGGAAGAGGCTTAGTGAACGGGTCAGCAACATTCAGATCCGTATGTATCTTGCAAATCTCTATGTCTCCCACCTGGACTTGGTCCCGGATGGAATTGAAGCGTCTCTTGATGTGCTTGGTTCTCTTGTGAAATCTGGATTCCTTTGCCAAGGCAATTGCACCAGTATTGTCACAAAAGATTTTCATTGGACCCGATGCACTAGGTATGACACCTAGATCGGATATGAACTCCTTCATCCAGACTCCTTCATTTGCTGCTTCCGAAGCAGCTATGTACTCCGCTTCACATGTAGATCCCGCTACGACACATTGTTTAGAACTGCACCAACTGACAGCTCCACCGTTCAATAAAAACACGTATCCGGTTTGTGATTTGGAATCGTCCGGATTAGTGTCAAAGCTTGCATCAACGTAACCATTTACGACGAGCTCTTTGTCACCTCCATAAACGAGAAACATATCCTTAGACCTTTTGAGGTATTTCAGGATGTTCTTGACCGTTGTCCAGTGATCCACTCCTGGATTACTTTGGTACCTCCCTGCTAAACTAATAACAAGGCACACATCAGGTCTGGTACACAACATTGCATACATGATAGAGCCTCAAGGAGTGATCAGGTTTGTAACGGTAGGGTCTCAAATTCATTGGCTGTGCTCCGGGCATGAGTGGGATACGGTGATCGCACGCTCGCCTTGGTGGTAAACCTTTGGGTTCTTCAAAGATGTCCTTGAACTGATCAATTACTGCCTGAATGTTGCCTGGGGTCGGGGTGACGATCTCATCGGACTCATAGACCTGATACAGTTGCACTACCTGTGCCACTTCCCCTTGTCGTTGCAGACACTGCAGCTGCAGGCTGTTGATCTCTGTGCAACTTGTAACTCCATCTATTTGACACTGAAGGTGCACGGTTCCCGTCGGAGTGGTGATCCAGAGTTGCTTGCCGCGCCAATCCACATTCATGGGGCTGTGCTCTTCGAGCCAATCCATGCCCAAAATAGCATCGTAAGCGCCCAACAAGAGAATCTTCATATCAGTGATGAACTCCTGCTCCTGAATAGACCAACATCACTTGGGTATGTGAGACACACAGCAAATCTCACCCCCATCGGCTACCTTGACTTGGCAGGGTCTGGCGAGGGGTGTCACCCCTAACAAAGAAGTTGCTAATTGTGCATCGATGAAGGAGGTTGAACTGCCAGAATCCACCAAGAGCAGGATAGCGCGACCCTGGAGCCACGCTTGGAGTTTGATGGCCTTTGGAGGAGTGCCGCCCGTGAGTTCTTGCCTTGAAACTGCCATCACTGTCTCCACAGGAGCATTCTGAAGATCCTCGCTCCCGTCCATGCCAAACAGTTCCAGCAGTTCCTTGACGGTGTGAAGCTGCACGCTAGTGGGGCATGTATGGTCTTGCCCCCAGCGTACGCCGCACTTGAAGCAAAGCCCACGGGCTCGCCGATACTCGCGCAGCGCCTTGATCTTGGAGTCGTCGCCGCGGCTAGTGTCGCCGGTCCGGCGCTTGGGCGCAGTCGGTGTCGTAGGAGGCCGCCCCTGTGGGGGTGGAGGCGGGAGCGGCATGGGTATGCCCGCATGCGCTCGCGTCGCCAGGTCCGCCGCCTGAGCCGTGGTGGGTTGACGGGGTCGCTCCCATGTACCGCCGTCCGCCACCTCCTCCTGCAGCAGTGCTAGCGCGCATGCCATGTCTAGATCAGGCGGCCGCTGCACCAGCACAATCGCCCGTATGTCCGCTCGAAGCCCCTCCACAAAAGGAGTGAGATAATAATAAGGATGGATGGAATCAGAGTAAGCAGATAAATGCCTGATGATTTGCTCAAATTGCTCAATGTAATCTTCCACAGTTGTTGTTTGTGTAAGCGTGTAAAATTGGCGAATGAGAAGCTGATGGCGATCTCTGCCAAAACGGGTGCACATTAAGGAAGAAAAAGATTCCCAGTCGAATTCAGAGAGTTTCTTCTGAATCGACTGCAGCCACACTGAGGCAGTGCCCGAGAAGTTGAGCGTGGCCATGGGAACCCAGAAATTCTCCTGAATCGCGAACATATGGAAGTACTGCTCGCATAACGTCTTCCAAAGGCGTGGGTTCTCGCTAGAGAATTGGGGAAACGCAATCGATGGATGCGTCTGGCTGATCCCTGCGAGCAGCTGACTCGCATGCGCATAAGGAGAGGCAGAGACAGAGAAGTGGACTGACCGTTGGCCGGGGTGGACACCGACGCGATCGCCGGTGCCAAACCCCGTGGTAGAACGTCGATGCCGCGGTCAAACGACCCGAGGGCGTCGCCCTCCGTGCTCTTGCTAGTGCTGACGTGGTCACGCAGGGGCGCCGGTGGAGCAGGTGGTGGCGCCGCGCGTGCCGCCGCGGGCTGCCCTTCTGTAGTCAGAGCCGGTCGTGTCTGTTGAAGCTCGACGACCGCAACCACGAGCTGATCCACGCGCTTCTCCAGATCCGGCCGCCACTGGGCTAGATCGTCGAGCTTGGTGGTGTGGCTGCAGATGTCGGCGTGGATCGCGTCAAGGGAGCCCATGAGCTTGTCGAAGTAATCCTTGAAGGACGGCTCCATGGCAGAGATCCGGTCCTTGATCGACTTCTGCAGCCTGGTTTCGATCAAGTGCGCCAGGACGCGGATCAGAGGCTCTGAATACCAGATGTTAGCACCCAGATAGTATATCTCACGATCTATTACACTTGTTCACGAATTCGAGTATATGGTGGCGATTACAAGCAGGGATACATGAATGGAAGGGGGATCGGAGAGGAAGAGGAACAGAGAGCCGCCGCCGCCGAGTGTCGTGATCCACTGGATGGGTTGCGCTCCTGTGCGTGTGGCCTTAAGTAGCTGGTCAGGCTCACACCCACCCGGGCCCTTGGTTCCGTGGGTTGGGCTTCCTTCTCCTGGCAGGCCGGGCCCCGAGCGAGGCTGTGTGCTTGACGAGGGAAGGGCCTGGAGAGGTAGTGGGCCTGACATGGAGGCCCGTGCACATCGTCGAGGAGGCTAGCTAAGCTAGCAGCTAGGTCGTGAAGTCAAACGGTGCAAGCTGCTACTGCGTCTCTACGTGTGGGAGCTCCTGCGCCTCTGCGTGTGGGAGCTCCTGCGTCCGCTCGTTTGCTTCTTTTCTCGGTCGCGGTAGCGTGGTAAGGTCAAATTCGCAGACCGTAGTCTGACGTACCTTCCCACCTCTCATTTTGGTGCAACGACAGCAGGGAGGAGGGGAAGGCTGCTGGGCTTTGGACACTAGTGCAGCACTGCTTTATGTACTGCCACTACAGGCCATCGCGTCTTCCTCTCTCTCTAGTACCAGTACTGCCACTGCTTTATGTATCCGAGAGTGGTTTTTTAGCGGTCCGGTTTCTACCGGATAAGCTCACATCACCCGTAAAAAAAAACAAGCTCACATCACATTGATGTTGGTCGAAGATTCGTGCAGTATTTGTCTAATCAACAAAGTGAACTGTGCGTATTTGTTTGGGCAGTACACAACCTCAACCGTTGTGTACTGCTATACATGTCGGAAATAGTAACAATACAACCGCAGGCCCACGTTAGAGCCACGCCTCATCCATATCCCCACTTGCTTGTGTGTCCTGTGAGCCCTGTGACGTAAATCGCAGTGTGCCGCGGCTCTACAAGATTCAGATTCAGATTTACCTGTCCACTTTTATCCATGGCTTACCAATTCGCCCTCTTACTACGAGTTTTAAACTGCAAGTTTGTTTCGCTTCCTTGTTGTCAAGGTAATGTGTCATCACAACTAAAGTATGGTTTTAATATCGCTGATCTGTGGGCAATTTTCCACCTCCAGATCTATTCCTATTTGGTACGGCACATTTTGCTGATAGTGTATTGTTTCAACACGAATGCGATTTCATTTCAAATCTTGTATGTTGTCGATGTTCCGCTCACGTTTTACTTATGTATGGTAGTGGCAACAGTCATGTTCTTCATTGTACTGACATTCGTGTTTGTACGATCGATTCTGTCATTTGTGGAAGTTCTACCTGCATGACAAAAATAACCTCCTCTATTAGTACATGAATATGGACAACCTCCGCTATTAGTACATGAATATGGACAGTGCTGCTACTATCAATGTGGTTAATAATTGTTGAAAATTGCAATTTTAGAGCCATGCTTACATTGTTAATCGGAGTTGCTAGGCCTCCGTGTCCATTATAGTACAAAGTACAGTACATGGCATACAAAGCTGAAATTTTCCTGTTGACATCATTGTTATAGAAACATACCCCCCCCCAAAAGATGAAAATTGCAACTATTTTGTTCACCCTTGTTCAACATACCTGGTGCATCTAGTGCATACCTCCATGATCTTGATAGGCCATGTTTGTTTCGGTCATTTCCATCTCGGGTAAAAAGTTTCAATGCACTTTGTCATCATACAGTGCAAGTCAATTATTGTCCCAAAGTGCATAGCCTCGTGTTCATTAGCCCCAATTTTGTTAGGGTCCAACAGATGGATTTCCTTATTTACTATGTCCCGTACATACACTGCTTTAGTACTGAAGCGGTCTACCGAGACGAGTATCTGTACATGCATGTTAGTCGTAAGTGATCAGTAATGCAAGTATGTAATGATGCACTAAAGAGATGTTAGTATCATTGATAGTACCTGTGTGCAGTATTCTACTTCATACTTGAATAACTTGCTTTTGAAAAATTTGGCATACTGTTTCAGATCCGTTGGTCTGTCCTTGCATAGAGCTAGATGCTACAAAACCAACACAATTTAATATGAATGAGCAACCAAATTAAAACATGGCCATGCCGACGTGATTCACTTGGGGTTGACTTCAAATCATAAGACAAGGATGTTTTCTTACTCACCGACCAACTGTTTGGCATGAAGTATCTAGGCCATCTATGAAATTCTCCAAACATTAGGTCACCGCGACATGTGTATGATCTAAGCAGTGCATCATAGTATTCCAACGAGTACATTGCACCTAGTATGGTATTTGCTTTCATAACCTTCCTAGATATATGTACTGTTGTTGGACTATGATGCTCATACCATATACTACAGACAAAACAAGTGAGTACTAATCAACATCGTTCATAATGCTTTGAATAATATGCACCGTTCTGCCTGAAATACATATGTTGATATATCGTTTTCGTTTTGTCTGTGCAACCATCTCTATAGTTTAGTACTCCGTGATACATTAATGTTTGATGTGTCGAACTCAAATGGTGACTTCCCATCATATGGCAAATGATCTGCATACGTCTTGACTTAATATTTCAGTTCAAATATGAAATATTTTGATAAAGTGGATAGGTTGTTTACCTTCATTATGCATTGCAAGATGTTGTGCAGAGGAATTCATCAATGATGGCTTTGCTTCCCCTGCTTTGTCTGTTTCGAGATAGAAATCACGTTTCTCGTTTGTTTCACACCCTACATGCAAATAGAGGAAGCTTATAAGTCTGCATGCAAATTTGAAAATCTCTTCTTATGTGCCATATCGTAACTATATTTTCTAATATATTGTACCACTGCAATTTTTGCTGTGGTTATTTGAAAGTATTCCGTGATTACCTTTTGTGTGCAAGACAATATGACTTGCAATGTGAGCATTGAAATCGGTCGAGCATTCTGCTCCCGAGACATTCATAATTTCAAATCTCTTTTCATGGTCCGCCTCACAGGACAATGTGCTTTTTGTTTTTTCTACAATATGAGTTAACGACATATAATGATTAAGAAAAGTGCTTTACAATTGAACTGGCAAACCTTCATTGTTTATTCTCGTGAACACATCTTTAGAAGATCTAATTTTTTGTCGGTTGGCCTTGTACTTGGTCTTCAGGATTAATTGTCCAGCTGACATGGCTTTCCCACTCCTAGTAGTTGCTGCATATAAAGTGGCGTTGTGCGACCATGCGATATGTTATGAATCAGTTAAAAAAACATTCACATGTTTAAAAATCTTCCTGTTGCAAAACATGTCCACAAATTTGTCTGCTCTTTATAATCAATGTGCTACAGCAAGTAGATCCAATGTGAAACAAATCTTGTACCTGCACTTCTCAAGACTTCTTATTCATCAAGTAATTCGCTGTCATTCAGTGCCTCCCTCTTTCTCTTATTGTTCAACGATTGTAAAACATGTTGCCCTTGTTTGCTAAATCTAGAATAGCATACCAGGTGTGGTTCTTTGAACTGTGAACAATAGAGTTGTTACTACATGCACAAACAATGTTAATACATCCGAGACATGATATTCTGTGGATTACCTGGTGTTTACCCAAAACCCGGCTACTTGAGCCTTCTACATAGACCGTGTCCTCCTCTAACAACATCTTGGGTGAAGAGCGAAGCCCGTGGAAACACATTGTCAGGTATGTTGCTGTTGCTCTTTTTAGATTGTCCAGATAGTGAACCTGCAAAATTGTATTATTAGAACTAAGCAATATTTTTTGTTTGTTCTTAAGTAGTCCTGGTCATATAGCTCTATCGAATATGTTGCTGCTATTTACCTGCAGATACGGTGGACACCCGCCAAGCTTAATATGTGGGCACATTGCCCTGATTTGAGCCTGAGCACACCTTGTGTCGTGGAATAGTCACGTCAGATGTCCTCGTGAAAGGACTTAGTTGTGGAGCCATCGCAACTAGGAAGCTTGAAGGGGTTAAATCGGGACAAGGGACACGAGAGAGTTTATACTAGTTCGGACACTTACGGTGAAGGTAAGGCCTACGTCTAGTTGGGTTGGTATTGATGTTTCGATGACCAGGGAGCGAGATACGCTATGCCCGGCTCTCGATGAGTTGTTTCTTGCCCTAAGTCGCCCGCAGGTCGTCCCCTTATATACACGGGTTGACACCTGCGGCTTACAGAGTCCCGGCCGGCTTATAAACAGAGTCCGGCTCGGTGACCAGTTAAATCTACCTTATATTACAAGTCATGCCATCATGGCGGTTTACTACAATGGGCTTAAGCCGCCCGTGGGCCTTAAGCTCTTTATTGAACCGTCATCTTCATGCTTGGCCTTGGGCTTCCTCTGATGAAGACTCTTTGCGTAACCCGGCCCCTCCTGGGCGGCTTACACAAATAGTCATATCCCCAACATTAGGCCCTGGATTGATTTGAACCTATTCATGTCAATCTAAAAAATATTTTTAAAGAATTAAATCTTCAGTCTTCTGACTATATAGAGGGTTTTTGTTAACCCGCCATGACTTCATCTTCTGGATCTGCCTTAATTCAGCATGACGTCATCTTCCTTGAACTCATTTTTTATTCCACCGAATCCTTCAACGGATCTCTTCTTTACCGACTTCTTCGAAAATCAAGGTGTCGGGGCCGCTGGATAATAATTGTTATCTCTTCGTTTCCCGCGCCGTCTCAGTCATCTTCTCATTATAGATAGCCACGACTCGGGTCCTTTCCCTTTTACCCCTTCAGTCATCTTATTCCTCTCCTCTCTGCCGCTCAAGCTCCGCCGCCGTCACCATCGACCCCCTCGTCTTCGTCAACTCAAGCCGCTGCATCAACCTGATTGTAACCATAGATCTACGGCGAGCCTCCGCAGCTCAACCTCATCCTTGAGTTCTTTTCTTCCATTTCCTTAGATCTATCTTAAAGCTCCGCCAAGTTCATCAGGTTCATCGCCGCCCGATGCGAATCCTTGCTAGATGCACTTCCACAACCTGTTTAGATTGTAAAAACTGTACAGAACTGCTGCGGTAGCTGTTTGCGTTGATCTTGTACAGAAATAGATCTCATTTTTCTTATTTAGAAGCCTCCTTTGGATGCATGAGCTTCTCTGCCCTGGTTTTAGGTCTAGAAAATTTCTCCTTTAGAGCAATAGTTTGATCGATAATAATAACTGTTATCCATGAAACTTGTTTCTATCACCCGGAAATTCTCTTCTAGAAAACTTACTTTATCACCACTATATAGGCGTCCAGCTTAAATAAGTGACACTGAACTGTAAGCCTTGCCTTCCTCTCATGACCTTAAAAATCTTTGAATCACTGTTGATCCTGTTAGCGGCTTAAACTTTACTGCACAATTACCCTTATATCATTAGGCCCCTTGCTTAAGCCGCTATTTTAAATAAATTTGGATATTTCTCCCGGGTTAAATGTGAACGGAAATTTTTACTTTGTCGTAGGCCACTTCTGTTATGGCTCCTAAGGCGGCCAAGGCCCATGTGACTTGTAACTAGGTTCCATCCACAGTCACCAAAAGCAAACTTGCTGAGTTTGTGACATCTGGCCATCTGCCAAAGAAGGAGATCATGTCCTATCATGCCCCTCACCCGTCTAAGGAGATACCTCAACCCAAAGACGGGGAGGTAGTCATTTTCACAGACCATATGAACCGGGGGTTTGCCCCTCCCGGCTCAAAATTCTTTAGGGAAGTTCTGGCTTTCTTTGACCTGAGGCCTCAAGACATTGGACCCAATTTCGTGTCCAATCTGTGTAATTTCCAAGTCTTCTGCGAGGTATATTTAGGAGAGGAACCAAATCTAGTGCTGTTCAGGGAGCTGTTTTACTTAAACCGGCAGAATGAGCGCGCCAGCGGACCTAGTCTTGAACTTGGCGGCATCTCAATCCAGCGGCGGAGAGACTGCCTTTTTCCTTACGCTGAGCTGCCGAGTCATCCCAAAGACTGGAACCAGACGTGGTTCCACTACCAAGACACCTCTCCGGCTAACGAGAAGCCTCTGCCCGGCTTTCGCGCCCTGCGCCTTGAGTCCAATCATCCTTCGGCGGACAAGTTAACTGCTGTTGAGCGCCTGCCTCTTAACCCCACCATCAGAAAGATTAAGGCCCTTTTGGGCAACGGGTTAACTGGCATTGATTTGGTCCGGGTCTGGGTCACCTGGCGGATACTACCATTAAGACGCCGCTCCGGCTTAATGTGTACTTATACAGGCGAAAAGGACGACTCAATGCATCATAGTCCTGAGAACTTACCAGATGATGTGGCAGATGCTACAGTCCAATCACTATTGAAGGAGGGCACTGTAACCAGTAATACTTTTAGTTTGCTTCCCTTTTGCAAGAAGAATCTGGCTCCTGCAGTAAGTTACTAGTCTTCACAAATACTCTTTAATATGTTACCTTCTGGTACTTATGATTCCTTGTCTTTTTCCACAGGCCGACGACAACTTCTGGAAGGTCAAGTATGACCATGAGGCTGCAAAACTGGCCCGGGCGGCCAAGAAGACCGAAAGGAAAGCCGCCAAGACGGGTACCTCTAAAAATAAGAACCCCAGCGCCTCTGATATGATGAGATTGGACGACTCTTCTTCAGATGAAGAAGAGGTAATCTTTTTAATTTTCTTTAATTCCTTCACCGTTACCTTACTGAAATTTAGATCCTTTCAGGAGGATACTGGGAACAGTCAAGCAGCTGGCGAAGAGGTAACTATAATTTCCTTCGACTCAGAGCCTTTGCCAACACAAAGAATCCGAAGGGTGACCCGGAAAGTAAGGTTTTCACACCCTCTCACTTACCAAGATCCTCAATTTCTTTTGAAGCAACAGCAGCTTGAGAACTGGCGGCAGACTCGGGCCAACCAGGACGCAGAGCTTTCCTCCGGCTTACCCGATGTAACCAGGAAGCGTCGGACCGAGGTTATCTCCGACTTACATTTTTGTTTATCCTTGATGGGTTTGATTCGCCAACCTCTCAATTCATCTGACTCCAACTATCAGGATACTTCCCCTTCTTCTGATGAGTCGATGCAATCGAACATGCCGGCATTCAAAATGGCTCCCGGGTAATATAACCTTTCTTACCTCGAGTTTATCCATACTTATGATTTGATCCTTATCCTTCCACTTTGACTGACAGCTTGCAAGTAAAGCCCAGCAAGAGGTCAAAGAAGAATAAGCCATCCCAAGACCCGGTGGTTACTGAACCGGTGCTTGACTCATCCGTTCCAGACAGCTCCGCTCCTCAGCCACCGCCTGAACCGGCCTCTGACATTCCGGAGCCAACTTCTGACCCGCCTGCAGAAGACGTGATTCACAACTCGGATGACCCAGAAACTCCTAGCCTGGCCAAGGCGTTTGACCCGGAGGTTGAAATTGTGAAGAGCCAATACGTTGAACCGGGCCGGCCTACTGCCCTTGCCCAATGCACCGCCAAGGAGGAATTTGCCCAGCGCTGGAAGTCCAAACAAGACACCACCGATTACTCTCACTTAAGTATTGGTGATATAGTCTCAGGCTATCTGAGCCAAGTACACAGTAGTCGTGACCTGGAAATTGACATGGTGAAGCAAATACAACATAAGTCTGAGGTAAAATTTAAGCTTTCACTCTGAATCTTACTTACTGTAACAGCCCCCAAGTCTATTGCTTATGAATGAATATGCTGTAGACTTAATAATCTGCTAGCTATTAGTTTCGTTCGGTTTAAATTGAATATGTTTAACCCGGAGATAACATGAATCTTTAAATTTGTGTTACATTAGCCCCCAAGTGTCAAGTACTTTTACTTGTAAAGTGCTTGAGACTTAATATGTGTGACTTGGTAAAATAAACTAAAAATTCTTTAAACATACATTAGCCCCCAAGTGCCAAGTATCTTTACTTGTAAAATACTTGGGACTTAAATGTTATCTTACCAAGATTCTTACCATAACCTGATGTCAATGCAGGCCACCGCAAGTCAATTTGAGGCGGAGATTGCTGATTTGAAGAGTCAGTTGAAAACCCAAGAGCTCGAAGCTCAGAAAGCCAATTCCAAGTTTGAATTCAGTGTCTCTGAACAAGAGAAGCTGAAGAAAAATTTTGAATTGGAAAAGAAGGCTTGGGTTGATGAGAGGGCTTCATTGGTGACCCGGGTTGAAACAACGGAGGCATCTCTTGCCGAGGCAACCAATGAGCTGTCCGACTTAAAGCGGCACATATCCCAAATGGTCTCAGCTATCTTTGGTAAGCCGCTCATAAATATTGTAATCCTTCAAGAGTTATCGTGATAGTTGCCTCCGGCTTATTGTTATACCTGTGAATATGCAGGCCCCAGGAGTGCTAATCTGAAGGAAAATATGCTTGTCAAGCTTAAGGCAGTGTACACCTTGACGGAACAGCTGTACTCCGGGTCACAGCGTGCGTTGACCGCTGTGGCTTTATCAAATACCTCTCCCCGGCTCCTGCAAGACGTATTGAGACATCTGTTGGTGCTACCTCAACGCATCCAAGACTTAAGGCGGGCATCTGCGAGAGCCGGAGCCGTGGCTGCTTTGAGTCGGGCAAAAGCATGGGTGCCAGAGCTTGACCTTGCTGACCTCTCGCTTGGATATCCAAGTCTTAAGGAGGACGGCATTGCTTTTGGTGAACAGGACTTCACCGCCTGTGTCAAAGTCATACGCCCTCTGGCGACTCTCATTGGGGAGGATACTGACCTCACCAAGTATTCGCCGGGTTATGATAGCGAGAACCGGAGAATCCCAAATGTCCCATATGACCAAGTCAGCCTGCTCCCTCCAACGCGTAAGCATACCTTTGCCCCTGAAGTGGACCCGGCCAGTTTAATAGATGATGAAGTTGAATTTGAAGCTTTGAGCGGCATTGACTGGGCCTCGTCCACCTTCCAGGACACAACAACCGAAGGAGAGGCGGGGAAGGATAACCCGGAGTCATCAAGCCAGCCGGAGGAATGAGCCGCCAGCCGGGTTATAACTTGGCAAAGAACAATGCTTCACTTATTCAGACTCGGGGAGTCTTGTAATAGGATAGAAAAACTCCTTAATGCCTGTCATGCCTTATGGTACTTATTGCTTTTGTTAAGCCGCCAATACCAAATTCATCTTGCTTATGTTAATCAAGTGTTTCCTTGATCCTTCACCTTGCTCCGTTTTAACCTGCACGTAAAACAGGCGAGGCTTTCCTTGACGATTTACTGCACCAGGGGGTAATAGAATATTGATAACCCGGATATGATAAAAAAATCATATGTATGAGCCGCTTCATGATTAGTTAAAACATAATCATAACAGCATACCTGGGACCCTTTTTGATAACCGTTCTGGCTCATATAAGTTTTTACCTGGCACTTGTTAGAACCTGAAGTAACTAATATAAAACCGGAAAGATCAAGAACCATCTCCTCAAGAAGGTTTCAATGATAGTGAAAATAATCATACTTGCAAATGTTCACAGGATCCTGATTCGAATATGATCAGAAAACCATTCCAAAGGGGTTAAGCTAAGATTCAGATACGATCATATAGTCCCCAGTGGCTTTGGCGATGCCGATCAAGTGGGTATCGACAGCTATGTTCTCTTTGGTTCGAATACGACCTATGTTTGAACAGGAAGCCCCCAAGTGAACATAAGAGTTGTTTGATGACGCTGATTCAAATACGATCCACGTCAGACCCAAAGGGGTTAAGCTATGATTCAAATTTGATCAGGAAGCCCCCAAGTGGGTTTGGCAATATGCCCATCAAGTGGGTATCAACAGCTATGTTCTCTTTGGTTCGAATACGACCTATGTTTGAACAGGAAGCCCCCAAGTGACCAAGGCTAGATTCAGATATGATCATAAGCCGGACCAAAGGGAAAGCCGAATTCAGATATGATCCGTCCCCTATTGGCATTGTCCATCACCTGATAAAGAAAACATGAAACATTCTTTATGGGAAAAAGGATAGAGGTCCTGCTTTTATTGCTTTATATAATATGTACATTATAGAAAGTATCTTAAGAAGTAACTTAAGTATAGTAAGGCCGGAGATGAGCTATGTTCCACGTCCAGCGGGTCTCCTCCTCCGATTTAAATGAGTGCTTGCGCTCTCGAATATCGATGAGATAATATGACCCGTTGTGCAGATTCTTGCTGACCACAAAGGGTCCTTCCCAAGGCGGGGATAGCTTGTGCATATCATACTGATCCTGGATGAGCCGGAGCACCAAGTCACCTTCCTGAAAGGTTCTGCTCTTAACCCGGCGGCTGTGATAGCGGCGCCGGTCTTGCTGGTAAATCGCCGAGCGGGCTATTGCCAAGTCTCGCTCCTCATCCAACAAATCAAGTGCATCCTGACGAGCCTTTTCGTTATCCGCCTCAACGTAAGCCGCCACACGGGGTGAGTCGTGCCGGATGTCACTTGGCAGGACCGCTTCTGCTCCATAAACCCTGAAGAAAGGTGTGTATCCCGTAGATCTGTTAGGCGTAGTGTTGATGCTCCATAACACGGAGGGTAACTCCTCTACCCAACAACCCAGAGCTCGTTGTAAAGGGACCAAGAGCCGGGGCTTGATACCTTTCAGGATCTCTTGGTTAGCTCGCTCGGCTTGACCATTGGATTGAGGATGAGCAACAGCCGAAACATCAAGCCGGATATGTTCTCTTTGACAGAACTCTTCCATGGCACCCTTAGAGAGATTAGTGCCATTATCAGTTATGATGCTATGTGGAAAACCAAAACGAAAGATCACCTTTTTAATGAACTGAACCGCCGTGGCTGCATCACATTTACTGACCAGCTCTGCCTCAACCCACTTGGTAAATTTATCCACTGCCACTAGCAGATGTGTCTTTTTGTCCTTAGACCTTTTGAAAGGTCCAACCATGTCAAGCCCCCATACTGCAAACGGCCAAGTAATTGGGATCATCCTCAACTCTTGAGCCGGCACATGAGCTCGTCGTGAGAACTTTTGACACCCGTCACATTTACTGACCAGCTCTTCCGCATCAGCGTGAGCCGTCAACCAATAGAAACCATGACGAAAAGCTTTGGCCACGAGGGATTTTGACCCGGCATGATGGCCACAATCTCCCTCATGGATCTCACGGAGTATTTCTTGGCCTTCTGCAGGTGACACACAGCGTTGAAACGCCCCTGTGATGCTGAGGTGATGTAACTCGCCGTTAACAATTGTCATGGATTTGGAACGCCTGACGATTTGTCTCGCCAACGTCTCATCCTCCGGCAACACACCTCGGGTCATATAAGCCAAGTACGGCACCGTCCAATCCGGGATAACATGAAGAGCCACCACCAGTTGTGCCTCCGGGTTTGGCACTGCTAAGTCTTCCTCGGTAGGTACCTTGACAGAAGGGTTGTGTAACACATCAAGAAAGGTGTTTGGCGGCACCGGCTTACGTTCGGATCCCAACCGGCTTAAAGCATCAGCCGCCTCGTTCTTCCTTCGATCAATGTGCTCCACTTGATAACCCGTGAAGTGACCAGCCACAACATCTACTTCACGACGATAAGCCGCCATGAGGGGGTCTTTGGAATCCCACTTGCCTGACACTTGTTGAGCCACCAAATCTGAGTCGCCCAAGCATCGTACCCGGCTTAAGTTCATCTCCTTAGCCACCCGGAGACCATGAAGTAATGCCTCATATTCAGCTGCATTGTTAGTACATGGAAACATAAGCCGGAGTACATAACGAAATTTGTCACCTCGAGGGGAAGTTAACACCACTCTAGCCCCCGAGCCTTCTAGCTGCCTAGACCCGTCAAAGTGAATAGTCCAGTATGTGTTATCCGGCTTCTCCTCAGGGGCTTGCAACTCTGTCCAATCATTGATGAAGTCCACCAAGGCCTGAGACTTAATAGCCGTCCGGGGCATGTATTTCAAGCCATGAGGCCCAAGCTCAATATCCCACTTGGCGACTCGTCTTGTGGCCTCCCTGTTCTGAATAATGTCCCCCAAAGGGGCAGAACTTACCACAGTTATAGGATGGCTCTGAAAATACTGCTTCAACTTCCGGTTTGCCATGAACACCCCATAAAAAAGATTTTGCTAGTGTGGGTACCTTTGCTTGGATTCAATGAGCACCTCACTGATGTAGTAAACCGGTCGTTGAATCGGATGCTCCTTGCTGGCTTCCTTATGCTCCACCACGATGGCAACGCTGACGGCTCGCGAATTGGCAGCCACATATAACAGCAAAGGCTCTTTGTCAATTGGAGCCACAAGAACCGGCATCTCAGACAATTGTCTCTTTAAGTCCTCAAAAGCAGCATCAGCGGCCTCACTCCAAACAAAAGTGTCAGTTTTCTTCATCATCTGATACAATGGGAGGGCTTTCTCACCGAGCCGACTTATGAACCGACTTAAGGCGGCGATGCACGCCGGTTTAGCCAGAGAGGTAATCGCCTTAATCTTCTCCGGGTTAGCTTCGATGCCTCTGTTGGACACCAGAAAGCCCAAAAGCTTGCCTGCGGGAACACCAAAGACACATTTGGCCGGCTTAAGCATCATCTTGTAGACCCGGAGATTATCAAAGGTCTCCTTTAAGTTGGATATCAAGGTCTCCTTTTCTCTGGACTTCAGCACGATGTCATCCACATATGCATGGACATTATGCCCAATTTGGTCATGCAAGCAGTTCTGTACACACCGCTGATAAGTCGCCTGGACACTCTTGAGCCCAAATGGCATAGATACATAACAGAAGGCTCCAAACGGAGTGATGAAAGCCGTCTTCTCTTGGTCCTTATCTGCCATCTTAATCTAATGATAACCGGAGTAAGCATCCAAAAAGCTCAAACGCTCACAACCGCCGTAACATCAATGATTTGATTAATACGGGGGAGAGCAAAAGGGTCAGCCGGACAAGCCTTGTTTAAGTCCGTGTAGTCCACACACATCCGCCAGGTGCCATTATTCTTGAGGACGAGCACCGGGTTAGCCAACCACTCCGGGTGAAAAACTTCAATGATAAACCCGGCTGCTAAGAGCCGGGCGACTTCTTCCCCAATAGCTTTCCGTTGTTCTTCATTAAAACAGCGAAGAAACTGCCTGACCGGCTTATACTTTGGATCAATATTAAGAGTGTGGTCAGCGAGTTCCCTCGGTACACCCGGCATGTCAGAAGGTTTCCATGCAAAGATGTCCCGGTTCTCACAGATGAACTCGATGAGCGCGCTTTCCTATTTGGGATCCAAGTTGCTGCTGATGCTGAACTGTTTAGAAGAATCACCCGGGGTAAAGTCAACAAGCTTTGTCTCAGCTGCCGACTTAAACTTCAACGGCGGGTCATGCTCTGTAGTTGGCTTCTTCAGGGATGTCTTATCCGCCGGGTCAACATTATCTTGATAAAATTTGAGCTCCTCTGCTGCACAGGCCGACTCAGCATAAGCCGCGTCACCTTCTTCACACTCCAATGCCACCTTACGACTGCCATGTACAGTGACGGTGCCCTTGTAACCCGGCATCTTGAGCTGTCAATAAACGTAACATGGCTGGGCCATAAACTTAGCATAAGCCGGCCGTCCAAACAGAGCGTGGTATGGGCTCCTGATCTTGACAACTTCAAACATCAACTTTTGAGCTCGGGAGTCATGTTCGTCTCCAAAAGCCACCTCCAGTTCAATCCTGCCAACTGGGTAAGCCGATTTACCAGGGACAACTCCATGGAAAACAGTGTTGGATGTTCTCAGATGTTTATCAGTCAACCCCATGCGCTGAAACGTCTCGTAGTAAAGGATGTTGATGCTACTACCCCCATCCATGAGCACCTTGGTGAATTTATACCCACCAACCTGAGGCGCCACTACCAAAGCCAACTGACCCGGGTTATCGACCCGCGGAGGATGATCCTCCCTGCTCCATATGATGGGCTGCTCTGACCACCTTAAATAATGAGGGATTGCCGGCTCAACGGAATTCACAGCCCACTTATGAACCTTCTGGTCACGTTTTCACAAGCTAGTGGTAAACACATGATACTGTCCACCACTCAACTGCTTCGGATGGCTTTGATAACCCGACTGTTGCTGCTGCTATCCGCCTTGACCAGACTGCTGCTGACTGTTACCACCTGGATGCCCCTGAAAACCGGAATTTTAACTGCCGCCCGGGCCATGAAAGCCGCCGGCCCCTGAGCCGCCACCAGATCCTTGACCACCGTCTAAGGTGTTGGAGTTTTTAAATGCCTTCATGATCGCACAGTCCTTCCATAGATGTGTGGCCGGCCGCTCCTGGGTGCCGTGTCTTGGGCAGGGCTCATTGAGTAGTTGCTCCAGCGATGGGCCTGACCCACCGGAGCGAGACGGTTTACCCTTACGTATCTGATTGTTACCTCGTACGTTGGCATTGGCCACGAACTCCGGGTTACCGTCCGCCTTACGCTTATTGCCGCCTTGATTCCCCGGGTTAAGCTGCTAACCCTTTCCATTGCCGTTCCTTTTTCCCTTCCATGTCTTCTCATCGTCAGATGCGGGATCCTTGGTACTATCAGAATCAGCATATTTGACTAAAGCCGCCATCAGCGTACCCATATCCGTGAGGTCATGTTTAAGGCGCCCCAGTTTCATCCTCAGCGGCTCAAAACGGCAATTTTTCTCCAGCATAAGAATCGCAGAGCTGGCATCCATCTTATCGGAGGAATGAATTATCTCCTTGACCCGGCGTACCCAATGGGTAGTGGATTCTCCTTCCTCTTGCTTACAATCCGTCAAGTCCACAATTGACATAGATTGTTTACATGTGTCCTTGAAGTTCTGGATGAACCGGGCCTTTAACTCGCCCCATGAACTAATGGAATTGGGCGGTAAGCCTTTTAACCAAGACCGGGCCGTTCCATCCAACATCATGGTGAAATACTTAGCCATTGCCGCGTCACTGACCTCTAGCAGCTCCATGGCCATCTCATAACTCTCAATCCACGCTCCGGGCTGTAAATTGGCCGTGTAATTTGGTACCTTTCGAGGTCCCTTAAAGTCCTTGGGCAGACGTACATCGCGTAGAGCCGGCACCAGGCAAGGGACACCGCCGGTTCTAGTGGCTACTCCCGCCTCAACCGATGTCATTGGATACTCCGGGTGATCATTCTCCTGACATACTTGGTCCTGCACCGGGTTATAGCCCCCGGGCTGGTTACGTCATTGGGCATTGCTTGACAAAGCTTCCGACTCCATGCGTCTGCTGTAACTCGGGCTCCGGTTCTGACGAGGCGGTGCTACCCAAGGCGGGGGAGTTGAGTGAATCCTGTCCCGGCTTTAAGAATAGGTCTCCTACTGCGCCAGGGCTGTCTGGAGGAGCTCCCTGACTCTCCGGGTCTCCACCGCCGTCGGGTCATCTCCGTCCATAGGAAGAGCCACCAAGCATGCTGAAGCTGCAATCAAGTTCTCCATGGGGTTGGAAAAGTGACCCGGTGGAATCGGCACATGACGCGGCGGTGGCATGCTCGCGTGAGGCGGCACCATATCCCTGGGCTGAGCTGGTCCTCCTATTCCGGCTGTCATAAGCCGATCGGCCTCTGGCGGGTTACTAGGGCCGGCTCCGGGTGTAGCAAAGAGAACCCGGGGATCGTAATTCGGAGGTAGACGGGACTGCGTTTTCTGATGTCTCCTCCTCATTACCTCGTTGGATGCGTTTAAGCTCATCGTGAGCTGGTAAGCTTCTGACTGCAAACGTTGTGCCCAGGCGTCGAGAGCCGCCCGCTCCGCAGCTAGTCTAGTATCCTTAGCTGCTAAGGCCTCCTTGGCCTGAGCTATCTCCTCACGTACTTGCGCTACTGCTGCGTCATGCTCATCTTTATCTGCAGGAATCACCGTGGCAGTTAACAGGGCCGTAAGCTTGTCAATGAGGTCCAGCAGTACCTAAGCCGGTGGGCGCACGGGGCCGCCTGCCCCGGCTGCTCCTGACCCGGACGTGATCGCCGCAGCTGCTGTAGAGTTTGAGCCGGGCTGAGTTCCAGCCATGAAGATTCCGGCCCATCTTGGCGGCTCATCGGGGTCCGGAATACTGATGCCATCGGAACAGCCCCCGAGCGCGCCGTCTTGTACCTGATACAATGAATCTATCGAGCCGGCGGACGAATCACCGTCTGAAAGGACGGCCGTCTCACCCCCATCTTCAGATCCAGAAAGTTCCTCTCCATGGACGCAGCCCACGAAGGCACGCCTTACGACTAGCTGAGTCTGGGTCTTCCTCGCACACTGAGCCGTCTCGACGAGGTCGGTGCAGTTGTCCGGCTCAGGGCCCGGCTCACCGATCCGGCCGATGAAGACGTGGATTCCGTCGAAGGGGACCCGGTACCCGTACTCAATTGAGCCGGCGTCGGGGCCCCAGCCTTCGTCGTCGATGTAGATCTTGCCGCGATGACTCTTGGTCATCCGGCCCACTACGTACCCCTTGAGCCCTTCAAGAACTCAAATCCACCGTGCACTGGCCCCACGGTGGGCGCCAACTGTCGTGGAATAGTCACGTTAGATGTCCTCGTGAAAGGACTTAGTTGTGGAGCCATCGCAACTAGGAAGCTTGAAGGGGTTAAATTGGGACAAGGGACACGAGAGAGTTTATACTAGTTCGGCCCCTTACGGTGAAGGTAAGGCCTACGTCTAGTTGGGTTGGTATTGATGTATCGATGACCAGGGAGCGAGATACGCTATGCCCGGCTCTCGATGAGTTGTTTCTTGCCCTAAGTCGTCCGCAGGTCATCCCCTTATATACACGGGTTGACACCCATGGCTTACAGAGTCCCGGCTGGCTTATAAACAGAGTCCGGCTCGGTGACCAGTTAAATCTACCTTACATTACAAGTCATGCCATCATGGCAGTTTACTACAATGGGCTTAAGCTTCCCGTGGGCCTTAAGCTCTTTATTGAACCGTCATCTTCATGCTTGGCCTTGGGCTTCCTCTGATGAAGACTCTTTGCGTAACCCGGCCCCTCCTGGGCGGCTTACACAAATAGTCATATCCCCAACACCTTGCCTCCTATAGAGTTCGCTTCCTCACATATTCAGACTAGTTGAAGGAATGTATCTAAGTTGGATCAACAAGGCTAGGAATGATCTCAAATGGGTATGCAATTTTGCTGCCATTTATAGCAAGCAATCCTGCTATTGCTAAAACTGTTGCGGCAACTCTGAAACCCATCTGTTCGCAAAACATCATCTCCTTTGTGTATTCTGTAGTGACAGTGTCTTCTATGTGATTCACTATGAAATGTGCGGGTTTATCGTTTCCCACCAACAAGAAACACTTGACAAGTTCTACATGTGACCTTGATACCAGCTGTGATCTCTCTATATGAAATACCGATTTTCCAGAGCATGGTAAGCTAGTCACAATGTTTACGTGTGTATCTTTGATAGGTATCACTACAAAAAAATACACTTCCGTGATGATACGTGTTTGTCACAGTAGGTCACGTTTTCTGTCATGCATGTACATCCATGACGATTTTATGACAGAATCAAGAAAGTCATACCTGTGCTGTCGTAGAAGTGTTCCATAACATTACCAAAATTAATCACGGAAGTGTCCACTTCCATGACGATAAATCGCGCGTCACAGAAGTGCTTTCGTCAAGGGTGACTGACACGTGGCATCCACCGTAACGGAACACCGTTAAGCTATCAGCTCAGGTTTTGGATTCGATAACCAGTTAACAGCCCCGACCAATGGGAATTTTCCACGTGTAAAATCATCATTGGCTGGAGGAAACACGTGTTGGCTCATCGTTGGGACAGATGTCATCCACTCATTGGACAGAAGGCACCTATGATACGTCGACACATGGCACGGCCCAACAGAGGCCCATTCCTGTGAAAAGGCCGACCCGTTTGACTTGGTCAAAAGGTGGTGGGCCGGCCCATGGAAAGCCTGTTAACGGCCTGTTCGCATATAGCCCATTTACAACCCGCTAACCCAAGGCCCGTTACACCCTATCTGAATTAGGCCCAGTAGCGTCATCTGGGCCATCCAATATAATTCCAGCCCGTTTTCACTTCTGGCCCATGTATGGCCCATGACGTCTTTTGGCCCATATGAGGACCTATGTAACTCTTGGCCTATTAACGGCCCATGGTGAAACTGGCCCGTAATGAACAGTGTATCACTTTACACCCATTAACGGTCCGTGGTGAAACTGGCCCGTAATGAACAGTGTATCACTTTATACCCATTAACGGCCCGTTATTCTGTTGGGCCGTTTCTAGCCCATGTTATCTTTCGGCCTTCTCAGAGCCCATTTATTCTTGGGCTCATTTCCAGCAATCGTTTACTTACGGCCCGTTACTGTCATTTTCTGCTTGTGGGCCAAATTCAGCCCGTGGTTATAGTTGGCCCGTTTGTGGTCCATTAATACGTTGGGCCATTTTCATAGCGTCATCAAATACGGCCTATTAACAATGGCCCATTATGGTCGGCCCATGAATGGATGATTCCAACTCTAGCCCGTTTACGGCCATAGTGCGGTCTGTTTGGCCCGTTTGGCCAATTGATCATACGGCCCATATAAGTCCCATTGATGATACGACCCGTAGAAGGCCCATTGTTTCTAAGGCCCATAGAAGGCTCACTATTTCTGTGGCCCGTAGAAGGCCCACTGTTTCTACGGCTCGTAGGAAGCCCAATGTCACTAAAGTAAATATTAGCCCATGGTTATTGTGGCCTAGTTTTTAAAAATAGGTTATTGCAGCCACTAGCAAACCGCGGAAAAAGAACTACACTGACTACAAGCAAACAAATAAACAAGACAACAAGGAAATAAATAAGCAAGCAAGTTATGCTAGGCTATCATGGCTATTACACATATTACATCCACTTGGCATCAAAGTTCGCCACTAGTGCAAATATAGGGAACAAAGCAGCATATAAACGCCGCAACAAAACAAGTTCAGAACTGAAACCACTTCAGAAGAGTTCAAGAAACAATACCCTGGGTACCCATAATGCTGGCAAGATGCTTACCAAGCTTATTAACTTTCTCTTGTTTGGCGCTTAAATCCTCCAGCGCTTGCTGTTGCACAAGAAAGTACGCATCTGAATTCTGCAGGGACTTCCTCAGTCCTTCGGCTTCTTGCTGTAGCACAGCTGACTGATGCCTTTCAGCTTGTAGCCGAGACTGAAGAAGCCAAAGTGATTCAGGCAGTGAGTTCGAAGAGCTTGTGCCAGCGGTACCGGCCAGTAACTCGAACACCACATCAACGCAGGACTGTGGGATTTTCTCACTGTCTACAAGATCATTTTTATCACCTTTCTTGGAGACCAACAGGGTTGTCTCACTATCTTGAACCTTATCTGCATTACTTTCTCTACCATTGTATAGTGGGATGGTCTTCTCCAATATTCTGTTTGCATACTACAAGAGAAACAAGCAGACACATCACATGTTTAGCCTGTAGTATACGAAACTCATTTTGGTAAACCGGTTTGGTAGTAAGGTGGACAGGATAACAGCATGAAACAAACATATATCTATGTACTATGGTCACTGTATTGTCCATATCATTCTAGTTTATGTTGCCTAATCAAGATAGAGACACAGTTCAACTCATATATTTTTAACACACAGCAACATAGACAAAATATAAGTGTGAGAAACTACACAACATTGGCAGCACTTGTAATGTGCATCACATGAGAACATAACTGTTTATACAACTTAAACTGAAATCAACATAGAGCAAGAAGTTAGAACAACAATCCAGTTAAAGAAATAGGTTTAAAACATACCTGTTGCGCCATTCGAGTTTCTATTGGATCCTTCAAATTCGAAAGTAGTTGGTATGAGTAAATACAGTGATGCAACAACAAAGGAGTATGGACCATCACTACGGAATCTGACCTGAGAACAGTTACTCTTCTGCTTTAAACATGGAGTTTGGGTTAGTTGTGGTGGTCTTCGTGCTTTGGGCACTGCAGTAGCTTTACAAACTGCTTGTGTGGGGGTACTCTGTGGTGGACATGGTGCTTTGTCAACTAGAAGTGGGTTACTATCTGCTGGGGTTGTTGTTAGATGGGTTGTAGCTGGTTCTCTGCCCAACGGTGTAAGTGTGCAATCTGGAATAGTCTCGATTATGTGTGGTGGAGCTAGTTTGTGGGCCAGTAAAACCATGGTTCTATTTGCATCGACGGGTAGCACTGTCTTTTGTGAAGAACGGGTTTTTGCTCCCTTAGATACTGCCATCACCCCCTCCAATTCAAATGGCTGATAAACAAGAAAAGAAATTGAACATACAGACATTGTATGATAGACAGATGTGGTAATTCACATATATGTTGTCTAACCAAACAGGACGGCATGACACAATTTCACATATATGATGCCTAACTAAACAGGATAACATGACACAGTTTCAGATATATGATGGATAACTTAACAGGATATAATGGCATAATTCAACATGTGATGAGTACCTAAACAGGATGACATGACAAACCTATATGATGTCTTTCTAAAATAGGTTGGGATGAAATAATTCACATACATGTTGTCTAAGTATACAAGATGGCATGATATAATTGACATAATTGATTCATATACTAAGCAGCTGGCACTCGCATGTATGATCTCTAAACTAAGCAGATGGAATTCAATATTGTGCATATCATGTCTAAACTAAGCAATGCAAGACACCATATGCATCATATGAGAAATATAAACATTGCAACTTAGAGCATACACCTCAGGTGGGATATAGGACTGGTCATCTCTCTCTGAATCCTCCTCTAAGGAGCTCCCTGTAACCATCGAGATATATGCTTCAACAGGTACCATTGCCTGCTCTGAAGACCTTGTTTTCACTCCAGATTTTTCCATAACCGGCTCAAATGGCTGATGCACATGAAGAGTAGTTCAATATACACAGATTGTTGACAAATGGAAGACGTAATGAAAAAAAAGATGGCATGAGATAATTCACATATATGATGCCTGGCTCCATGGCGGTGCATAATACACATATATGATAACTGGCTGAAAAACATGGCATTGCATAATTCACATATCTGATATAGAAAGCAAACAGGAGGCACTCGCACAAAGCATGTCTAATCTAAGCAGATGGCATGGCAATGCAAGACACCATATGCATGATATGAGCAATATAACCCAGCCAAGTTAGAGCATGCACCTCGAGGGGGGGGGGGAATACGACTGGTCATCTGTCTCTGAATCCTCCTCTAAGGAGCTATCTGTAACCAGCAAGAAATCTGCATCGACAGGTAGCACTGACTGCTCAGAAGACCTTGTTTTCACTCCAAATTTTCCCATGACCGACTCAAATGGCTGATGCACAGGAAGAGTAGATGAATGTATAAACATCGTTGACAAATGGAATACATTATGGAAAAAATATGGCACAATACAATTCACATATACGTTGACTAGCTAACAGGATGGCATTGCATGATTCATGTATATGATGCCTGGCTAAAGAAGATGGCATTGCATAATTCCCATATACTCCCTCCGTTCCTAAATATTTGTATTTTTAGAGATTTCAAATGGACTACCACATACGGATGTATATAGACATATTTTAGAGTGTAGATTCACTCATTTTGTTCCGTATGTAGTCACTTGTTGAAATCTCTAAAAAGACAAATATTTAGGAATGGTTGGAGTATGATATAGAAACCAAACAGGTGGCATTCACACAAAGCAAATCTAAACTAAGCTGATGGCAAATAAGATGTATAATGTAAGCAATGCAAGGCGCCATATGCATGATATGACCAACATCAGCATGCCAGGTTAGAGCAAACACCTCAGGTGGTAAACAGGCGTGGTCGGCTCCTTCTAAATCCCCATCTGAACAGTTATCTTCCTCTGGAATACAATCTGGAAATGCAGGAGGGGGGCGCACTTCGCCCACCATGGAGCGGCGTCTGCATGACATTATATTCCCACGCAACGGTCTTCTCTTTTTCTCTACATGTTCAGTACGATTGTGTATATTATCTGACATGCATAATAAAAAAATAGTTAGATTTTGTAAGGCCTAAGGGGTGCATGCAAAAATCAAGACTGATGGTAACAAACGAGTGGATGGATCAAACACTAATGATAGCAGGTAGATTATAGCTTCAGTTTAAAAAGATAGACAATGGATCATCTATTGTTTGTTGCCCACCCAACATGAACCACATAGAAGACCCAAGATGAACCAGATAGTAGACATATACTATTTGTTGCTGGCTCGATATGAGACCCATGGGCATTTCAAAACTCAAGTTTGAACGATAAAGTAGCAGGTAATAATAACCGATGTATAACGTAAGCAAACACGAAAAACCGCGACCTCTCTTCTGGAACTGTGTAGTCCTCAGGTTCATCTGCTCAGTCGATGATGGTAATGCAGTTGGCGTGGCTGCCGGCAACGAGGAAGATGATCTGAGGCGGCAAAAGAAAGTCTGCAGGGGGATCTCTGCTGCAGTGAACGCTTCTGTCGATGGTGCACCTCTGGTGGGGTGGATGACGACACGGCAGGAGCAGGACATAACACAGAGTTTTCTTTTATGCCTATCTGAAAATGAAGTAAATCTGTAAGGGCTCCTTAGAATTGGAGGATTCTATAAACGCAGTGATAGGAAAAACACAGGAATAGGATAGGAATGCATGTGCAAAACAGAGCATTTGGAAACATAGGATTTCAGTCAACCTGGGTGTTTGGTTCACATGAATTGGAAGAACATAGGAATGGAGAAACATGGTCAAATTAAAGTCAAACCACGTGAAAATGAAAAAAATAAGAATCTTATTATGCGAGTAATGCAATTAGTTCTGTTCTTCATGCATATTAATTTGAAAAGGACGTCCAAGTGAATAAAATTCCTACCTTTTTTCTTCAAAAGAGATACCAAAGGAAAAAATCCTCCAATTTTTCTTTGCTCCATTCCTTCTAATAGATTTGCACGAATAGTAGTTCCATAGCAAAGGATCCCTGAGGGATCGACACGAATGCAGAGTAACAAAGTTATGCGATGAGTGTACAACCTCTTTGGCATAGCCTTGTGGATCTCAACATCATTGGGTTGGACGTGGAGGATGGTGATGATGCTGGTGTGACTGTTGGAGGCGGGGAAGAAGATCCGAGGCCTTTGGAAACGACACCCGAGGGTACTACTCCACTGTGATGGACGGTTCCGTCGTTGGAGCAGCTCTGGTAAGGTGTACGGAGACAAGGCTGAAGCAGGACAAGACAGACAACGTTAATCTGAAGTGGGACCCTAATATCATCTGCACTAGATGATGTAAAATACATCACCAAAAAGTGCTAGATGTAAAACGCATCAGCCATGCCACGGCCGCTCCGACAGATGCTGTAAGTACTGTTCACTCTGAACTTAACTGAAGAAAATGAACTTTATAGTCGAAACTGAATTTTACTGTCGAAACTGATTGAACTAGTAGCAGAGCATTGCAATAGATGTTTAGGGCGTTCGAGAACTAGTAGCAGAGAAGCAGTGATCTAAATCAGCAGACGCTCGAGCAGGGAACGCACTAGCAGAGAGCAAGTCGTGCAGTAGCACCGCGAGCGAGTGCTAAAGCAGCAACTCCTGTAGCTGCCGGAGGTCGTGAAGCAGTAGCAACAGCGCAAGCGAGAGTAAGAGCAGAGCAGCAGCACGAACGAAAGCAAGAGCAGTGCAGCAGTGCGACCGACAGCAAGAACAGAGCCGCGGCGCGAGCGAGAGCCGGAGCTAATGCAGCTAGTGCCGTTGTGGAAGTCGCCACCGAGGAAGCAACGACATGGGGGAGAGACGCCGTGGATGATGTGGCTGGCGACGGTGCCGTCGATGGAGACCCGCCATGTCTGCTCGGTATCGAGCACCAGGAGCCCTGTGAGATCGAATAAAAGATAAAATGCAGCGGTGAGTGCAGAACCTCCTTGGTGGCGCTGAGTTGGCCTCGGCTTCATCGGAGGAATTGGTGAGGGTGCTGCGGTTCCGGTGGGGCAGGTCAAGACGGCGCTGTGGGGATTGAGGTTGCGTGATAGACGAGGCGAACGTCAGGGCAGCTCCTTGGAGGTGGAGGACGGGGCGGCTGATCTGGCGAGACGACGAGATCGATAACGGATCCTCATCCGGTGCGGTGGATGAGGGAGGACGAGCTGTTGCGGTGGACGACGTAGTCAGGGAAGAGTCTCCGGCTGTGCAGCGGTTGGGAGGCCGACGAAGGAGCGTGGGGTTTCGCGG
>NC_041385.1:178415435-178505936 GCF_002162155.2 Triticum dicoccoides
GGGGGGGGCGTAGGGGGAGGGGGAGCCAAGTTTAGGGATGCGCTTGTCTGAAATGTAGGGTAAGTTACCAGCGTACCCCGACCGGTTTTGACACCGCGACATGGAGCTTCATTGCCGGCTGAGGGCTAGAAGGGGGATTTCGTGTGTCTGGGCCGCGGGACCGATTTCAGATGAGGAGGGAGTTCTCGCACGCATCGAAATTTCGGGATAACAAGGCGCGGCGCGAGTTGAAGAGGCGGGAGTTTCAAAGTAGGTGAGACAAAAGATACTCGAGCTTGAAAATTTCGGGATAACAAGGTGCGGATTCCTTGTTCGACAGAACAAACTTAACGTGTAAAAAAACAATTCATACAAGACACAAGAGAGTAGGGTCCCCTTTTACTATATTGCTATAGATGCCATTGAAAAAACTACAAGAAAAATGTAAAAAAATCGGGAGAACAGGATTACCCTAAACAGTACCAAATCGATTCGCACTTCCCTCAACAACAACAAAAAACAAATCAATTCCCACCAAAAGAAAGAGTTATGTCCCCTTTTATATGATTACAAATGCCAGGATCTCGAATTTCAATTTTTGAATCCACGTTATGTGAATTCGAATATATCGCTAGGTGACCTTGCAGTTTATAATTGATGTAGTCATACATTTTGATCTTCCATCATATATGAACATTTTACTCCACCATGTGAACATAATATTGTGGTCTACCATATGGACTAAATCTGAATCAATTTTCCTTATTTGAATATGATTGTTGTCAAGTTATACAATAATTTAAATATTATCTTGATAACAAAAAACATGCATATAGCAGTAATCATATTTCATTATGAACTACATGTACCAAATGCTCTCCAATTCAAATATCTGTATCCATTTTATGTTGAATTCAAATCATAGTACATTATTGGTCTAGGTAGCGAGATGTTCGGGATAATCTAAACCCTGTTTTCATATGTATAATTTTTGGCAGAATTGGGACAAGTTTTGGTATAAGCTTCTTGCAAAACCGGAGATTCTCCCAACAAGCCTCGTGGTTCCGAGAGGGAACGTGTCACCTTTGTGTGCGAAATGATATATGCTGCCCCCCCTGATTTTCTTTACAGAGGCAACATAGAACTATATGAGTGCCCTGTTAAATTTTGGAATTATTTCGGGTTCATTTGGCCTTTTTATACATTAATTGAGTTTCTGGACTTTTAATGTGCATAATCTAAATATGAACTGCATGCACATGCTCCAGTGCACCAAAGTTGGTTGAAAAATCACATGTGTGTCCTTGGTTGAATTTCTAGGTCCCATGGAAGAAATAAGAATGAAATTCAAACATCTGGGCGTCGTGACTCGGCCGAGAACATCGAGAAACTTAGATTTTAAATTCATGTAAATCCAAAACTCGCTTGGAAATCATGAAACTTGGCATGGTGTCATGTCATGGCACTAACATGTTGTGGTAAGAAATTGGGCCGATTTGGAAGCTCGTGGTTCTAAGAGGGAACGTGCCACCTTTGAGTGTGAAACAATATACGCTGCCCCCCTTGAGTTTCTTAACAAAGGCAACATAGAACTACATGAGTGCCCTGTTAAATTTTGGAATTATTCCGGGTTCGTTTATCGTTTTTTATACATTAATTGAGTTTTTGATTTAATGTGCATAAGTCAAATTTGAACTACAAGCACATGCTCTCGTGCACCAAAGTTGGTTGAAAAATCACATTTGTGTCCTCGGGTGAATTTCTAGGTCCCATGCAAGAAATGAGAATAAAATTCAAACATCTGGGCATCGTGGCTCGGCCGAGAACATTGAGAAACTTGGTTTTAAAATTCTTGTAAATCCAAAAGACGCCTGAAAATCATGAAACTTGGCATGGGTGTCATGTCATGGTACTACCATGATGTGGTAAAAAAATTGGCCGAATAGGAACATATTTTGGTATAAGCTTCTTGCAAACCGAAGCTTCTCTCAAGAAGGCTCGTGGTTCTGGGAGGGAACGCGTCACCTTTGTGTGCATAATTCAAATTTGAAATACAAGCACATCGTCCAGTGCACCAAAGTTGGTTGAAAAATCACATGTGTGTCCTCGGGTAAATTTCTAGGTTCCATGCAAGAAATGGGAATGAAATTCAAAATTCTGGGCATCGTGGCTGGGCTGGAAACATTGAGAAACTTAGTTTTTTAATTCCTATAAATCCAAAACACGCATGAAAATAATGAAACTTGGCTACATGCTGTGGTAATTTTGTAGTCCAATTTGCGAAGCGCACACATTAACAATCAACAAAGTCATTTTGGAACAAGTGTTGTCACGTTACAATCGGAAACACAAGTATTATTGAAACCGTGGGCGTTCTATTTACTACCATTTACGTGCCGCCATGCGTCCCCATTTTTTATTAGCTAGGAGGCATCATGCAGGGTAGCTATTTGAGTACGAGAGGCGTGCGATCAGACCCCTGCGCGTGCTTATCGGGAGGAGAGCCCTTTGATCTCCATCTGATGTCCACCTCTCTCCCAAGGTCTCCATTAATGGCGCCCGAGCCTCTGTTTAATGGCATGGCTATGTCTCGCTCGACTGAGATTTAAGAGAGAAAAAAGAAAATCTGAAAGCACGGATCTTGATGTAAGATCCGACAGACCTATATAGCATCTACTACGAGCAAGACTGATGAATATATAAGGACGATTAATTGTCTTACATAATTAGAAAGATAATTAAAAAAGCCACATGCGGCTACGCCCGAAATACACAAGGGCAAAAGAAGAAGGAAGACAAGGATCTGGCTCGCTGATCTCTACTCTCTTGATGCGTTGCTGCAGGCCGCGGGAACTAGTCTCTGCGGCGAGCGGCGATGAGCTCTTTCGTGTCCTCAAGACGCTGCTTGAGAACATCCACGGATTCCTCCACCAGCCTTTAGCGCTCATTGCGGAGCATGTCATTCTCGTCCATAAGTTTCTTGACGATGATGTCAGTCCTCTTCAACAAGGCACTGGTCTCCTCCTGCTGGTCTGCACTTCGGACGATCTTCGCCCTCAGCAGGTCGCGCTCGGCCTGGAGCCTCACATTGCCCTCCCTTAGTTGCCGGATGACGCTGGTAGCCTGTTCAAACAAGGCTTTCATGTCATCTTGCAACCTCGCCCAGCCAGAGATCTGATCCATCTGGCTATGGACGATCGCATGCATGCGCCTGTAATAGTCGTTGCCTGCCCGCGAGAAATTTTCCCAGGCTGCCGTGGTGCAGCAGGACATCTCTGTTGCATTCGCGGCGCGGCGGGACATCTCTGCTGCTTTCGCGGTGCGTCTGGACCAGTCTGCTGCATCAACGGCGCGGTGGGACCTCCGTGCTGCTTCAGCGGTGCGGCGGGACCTCTGTGCTGCTACTTCCGCGCGGCGGGACATGTCGGCTGCTTTCGCAGCGAGGCGGGACATCTCTCGTGCTTCTGCTTCCATGCTTGCCTCTCCCTGGTGGCAATCTCTCGACCCAGAACTCACGCTGGCCATGGCAGACGCAAGGGAAGGATGCTGAATGACTTGTTTGTTTTTGTGGATGAGGAGTTGAGGAGGAATGTGCAGTCATCTTGGCATACTAGTATTTATAACCGAGTACTAATACGCTCCTAAGTGGGAAACCATTTAGGTTGTGATCGGTGTGAACAAGTTTGCAATTCAATATAGCGTGGTCCTAATATGATCCTAAGTGGGAAACCGTTAAGGTTGTGCTCGGTGTGAACATGTTTGCAATTCAATATAACGTGGAGTAATTTGGAATGTGACGAGACGCAAGCTCAACATTTATTGACGGTTCTAGTTTCGAAGTGCGGCACTATTCCCGATGGAGTAGTTCTTTTTCTACTACTGTGTACGTGCAATATGTGGCACCGTCGTTTACATATCTTAGGTTAATGGGGCGTTCGATAGGAATAGCCGCGTGGCGAGCTCTAGGCTAGTCTTTTTTTTCATACGCATTAAACCTATCTCTCGGGACTTCTCGCACACACTCGTCCTCTCATACGCGCGTCTATTTTTCTCGAAAAGGAGGATGATGACCCCCGGCCTCTGCATCTGGGAGTCACAGACGCATCTGTAGCTATGAATTGTAGTGTTCTCAACCATCCGATTGGCTCTATCATGGATGTACCTATATACTAAAACATCTCTAGATACATCTATATTTTGACAAATGGAAGGCATGTATTGTGGAACGGAGGGAGTGCTTGTCATCAAAATAGATAAGAAGGGACGTATATAGAACTAAAATACGTCTACATACATCTCCTTTTATCCATTTTGATGACAACTAGTACTTCTTACGCAAAGGAACTTTATATCCAACAGACACAAAATATCCGTTCGACTGTTGGAAATTACTGATCTGATGTCGAAGTAATTGCTGCATCGCCACCAAAACCCACCATTTCTTAAGCTAAAGTAGACCAAGGTAACCCCTATATTAGCATATTACTAAGATAAACAGAAGGCACTGTAGAAACATTTAGGACGTGAGCTTGTCAATCTGAATGTGGACGGGCACCAGCTTAGCCCCGGCCAGCAGCTTGGGCAGAACTGTGAAGAAGATCAGCTTCTGCACGTCGATGTCGCACTGCTTGTCACCTCCATTTCCACCTTGACGGCGTCGGTCATGCCTTTGGGCTCCCCCGGCGGGCCGTCCGCCCACAGCTGCGGCAGTGGCGACGCCCCCGCTCTGATGCAGACGACCGACACGGTGATAGGCGCGCCGATGTCGAGCATGCCGCCGACCAAAAAAAACGCGCGGCCGTCCTCCTCCGCGAACAGCAAGAGCCGTGGCCGACAGTGGCACTTGCAGCTGGAGCACCTTGCCGTACTGGATCCTGTGCACGGGCATGGGATGCGCGGTGCTGATGTGATCGTAGAGCGCCGACAGCGGGCCTTCGTAGCCGCAGATGGGCACGGGGCATTTGCAGGGCGCGAGCGGACACACACTTTGGTGATCGATGAGCTTGTGGTAAGTTATGTAGAGCCCACAGCCTTTGTGCGGGCACTCCTCCCTCACCAAGGAAAGGACGGAGTCCACCACCGTGTTCTGCACGTTGAAGCCACCACTGCGCTCGCACTTCTGGCACTGGCACTGGTTCCCGGGGCGCTCGATGCAGCAGTCCGCGCAGGCTAGGTGCCCTTCCTTGCATTGCAGAAATCAATTGAACAACACATCAATCAAGAAACCTGCACCTTGCTCAATCAGCCGAATGGACGAGGTGTATTCGAACCTCATACACCGGAGGCGTCAAGGGGAGGAGGCACAAGGGGTAGTGGAGCAGGGTGAGGTCCATCGAGACCTTAGAGAGCTCCATCGTCGGGTCCTGTTCGGTCTGCATGATCTCGCCCTCCTCGTGCACAACCATTTCTCGACTTGGGCCGGGGCATTACAAAGCTTTACCGTCACATATTTTATACTACTTCAAGGTGCATTAAATCAACACATGCAAGTATCAAAAGGAGAGTCACGGCATGCATGCATGCGTTGTAATTAATGCATCGGTAAACGCAAATTATTTAAATATATCGAGTGCAGTGCTTTGATGTGTCGCGTCAACTCGTACATCAAGGTGAAGTTTGATTGTCCTCTCCCTCGCGGACTTAACTGCAGCTGCCTTTGGTTGTATGACAGGTTGGCCACCCACCTGTCAGGCCCACCTGTCATACACGCAAAGGCCGGAGCGTCCCTCCCTCGCCCATTAGCGTGGTGGTTGGCAAGACTAGGAGAAGCTTTCGCTATACGCTCTCCCTCCCGCACGCGATGCACATGCAGCAGCTCAAACCGTGTCAGATGGCCAGAAGCGTACTGTAGTACTCCTCAAGTACAGTAGTACTCCATCATTGTTCGACTTCTCGAAGAGGCGAAGAACCAAGTGCATCCCGGGCGCTCGTGTGGCAGTTTCATGTGTAGAGTAGTCTAGGATAGCGTGTACCGTGCATGTAAGCTTAAAATCATTGGGGTCGGCTCCATGCTATGTGGCCGTCTCGAAGTTTTTTCTAAAAAAATTAAAATAGTCTTCTGTCCCTACCTGTCACCCTGGTGATTGTAGTTTGCACGCTCATCTGGTCAACACAGGAATATATATTTTAGTTTTTTTTTCGAAAAGGTGGACTCCCCGGCCTCTGCATCAGAACAATGCATACATCCACATATATTTTAATTTGTGGTGGGTAAATGTTAGAGGTTGCAGCAAATATATTGTACACTTCGGGTCTTTCAGCCAAGTTTAGAGGCAAGCATGTGGGGCCAGTGCTATGATGTGTCGCGTCAACTCGTACAACAAGGAGAAGCTTGATTTTACTACTACACGCCTTCTCCCTTGCCCATGCGCGTGGTTGCTCGCAAACGAGGACATGCTTTTGCTTAGTAGTACTTCTACAACAAGCTATCCCTCCCGCTCATGGTGGACGGACATGCAGCAGTGGATTCGACACTGTAGAAGTAGTAGTAGTAACATCATTGTTCGTCTTCTCCAAGAGGCGAAGAGCCAAGCGCAAACCGAACGTGGCAGTTGCGAACATTGGAGCATGCATATAGCCAGGCTCTTGCATGAGACAAAATTGCTATGTGAGCCCACTATTGTACTAGTATGTACAACTACTTGCTAGTATAGCCCTGTAAACCAGAAAGCAGTATTTGCCCTTCTAGAGATTTCAACAAGTGACTAGACTACAGCAAGACGGAGTACATATGGAGCAAAATGAGTGAATCTGCACCGTAAATAAATACGTAGAGTAGTTCTATCGTTTTCCTCTCTGAGGTGCACAATATTGAGTATATGACTAGTCTCTTTTTGACACGCATTTACGTTTTTTTGACACAGTACAGACGCAAGCGCTCATATACACGCGCATACACCCACCCCTATGAACGCACACACGCACGACACTATCATCTTGAAATTTACGAAGTCACCATAGGCACCTCGTCGTCGACGGGTCCATAGGTTCTTGAATGCCAAGGAGGGAGAGGGTAGCGGTTCCCGAGACGTTGAACGGTCAATGATGCATCCTCAATTACATGCAGAGGGAATTAATTGGAGAAGCAGAATAGAGCCAGCACGATGTGAATGCAACCGAGTTTGAACTCTCATATAATAATGGCGCCCCACCACTCCAATCCATCTACTCCCAAGTCTCTGCGCAACACTGCTCACTCCAATCCAAGACTAAGTGACCAGAAGCCACAAGCACCTACGGAGGCGATGGACGCGAGCGGCAGTCATCTGTGCCAAATCATCCAAGGCGCCTGAGGGAGTCCTGGACTAGGGGGTGTCCGGACAGCTGGACTATCATCGTACGCCGGACTCCAAGACTACGAAGGCACAAGATTGAAGACTCCGTCCCGTGTCCGGATGGGACTTTCCTTGGCGTGGAAGGCAAGCTTGGCGATACGGATATGTAGATCTCCTACCATTGTAACCGACTCTGTGTAACCCTAGCCTCCTCCGGTGTCTATATAAATTGGAGGGCTTTAGTCCGTAGGCCACAACATACATTACAACAATCATACCATAGGCTAGCTTCTAGGGTTTAGCCTCCTTGATCTCGTGGTAGATCCACTCTTGTACTACCCATATCATCAATATTAATCAAGCAGGACGTAGGGTTTTACCTCCATCGAGAGGGCCCGAACCTGGGTAAAACATCGTGTCCCTCGTCTCCTGTTACCATCCGCCTAGACGCACAGTTCGGGACCCCCTACCCGAGATCCGCCGGTTTTGACACCGACATTGGTGCTTTCATTGAGAGTTCCTCTGTGTCGTCATCGATAGAGCGGATGCCTCCACCCGTCTTCAAAGACGGTGTTTTCGCCGGAGGGGCCTTGGCCGCCGGCCAAACTATCCGGCTAGGTGGTTTTCTTATGACCGCCTGTCCGGCCGCCGCCTCGACGATGACTTCTCAAGTCGTTAGAAGCAATCTTCGCGTCAGCCCGAAAGCTACCGAACAGTTGGATCCAATAGAGCTCTCGTATGTTAACGAGCTCTTGGATCGCATCGCCGCCCTGGGAGTCGCTACAGACTACGACCAGATTGGGCTTAAAAACCGATCTGAGAGAGATTAACTCTCCCCAGGCCACCCACCACGTCGCAGTGGTAGAGGAGCAATACAACAACTCTTTGCCTGTATTGAAAACTATTCATGTCCGGATTCCCGAACCCTCCATGCCGGACTTCCGTGGAGGAACGGGCTTCGATCGAGCATTGAACTAAAATCATGCATCACTCCGGACTCGCTGGATTGTGTCCAGCAACCTAAGCTTCCGAATTCGGACGCTCTTCGGCCTTTAAGCCCCAAGATGGGCAGGGATTCGGATTTTAGTCCACCCACCCGCCCAGACATATGCGATCTATCTCTAATACGGCAAGAGCCTGCTGAAACAGTACATCACTACTGGGCCAGATTCCTCCTGGTTATGGACAGGATAAAGGACTGCCGAGAGGAAAACGGAATCTCAATCTTCTGCAATAATTGCACGGACAAGGGAATACTAAACGCCATTGATCATCGCAAAATTACGCGCTTCACCGATATGGCATCCATAGTACGAAAGTACTGTGCGATGGAGAGTTTCCGGAAAACCGAAAATCAGTTTTGGGATAATCCGGCCCCAAACCCAGTCCGCAGCAAAAGGGCGCCGTACACTCAGGCCCCAGATGCAAAAATAAAAAAACAAAAACCCAATAAGGGAAGCGGAACCGTACTGGAGGGATGGCTCAATGGACCCTGTAAGCTTCATAGTACAGAGGGAGCCGTCCCAACTCATAGCCTTCGAGCATGTTGGATATTACGGCAGGTGGCCAAAAGTGGCGAGGAGCTTCTAGCCCCGCAAAACAGCTCCAACAATACCGGTACGGTATCAAGAGTCTTCGAGACTTTCGCGTCAAACAATATGCGAAAGCGAACAATCCGCGGACTTGCCGAAGTCTACCAAATAGCAACAGCAAATCCATGGAGCGACACAGCTATCACCTTCGGTGCCAGCGACGAACCCAAATTCCGAACAGCCAGAGCACCAGCCGCACTGGTGCTTAGTCCCATAGTGGACGGCTTTCGACTGACAAAAGTCCTCATGGATGGCGGCAGCGGATTAAACCTCATCTACGAGGAAACTCTGCGGAAAATGGAAATCGATTGGAGCCGTATTGAGCGAAGCAGCACAACCTTCAGAGGAATAATCCCTAGCCGGGAGGCACGCTGCACCGGACAAATCACACTCGATGTGGTGTTCGGCTCGCTGGACAATTACAGATCCGAAGAAGTCACGTTCCAGGTGGCCCCGTTCAACAGCGGATATCACGCTATATTAGGACGGGAGGCATTGACAATTTTTCAAGCAGTACCTCATTACGGGTACATGAAGCTCAAAATGCCTGGGCCCGGCGGAATAATCACCCTCACTAGCGATCCGGACATAGCACTCCGCGCTGAAAATAAGACAGCTGCACTAGCCCTGGAGGCACTATCCGAAGCCTTAGCAGCAGAGGAACTCACAGCGCTGCGCTCTACGGTGAACAGGGACGATGTGATACTCGATAAAAGATCCAAGTCCACCTCCTTCAAACCAGCAGATGAAATAATAAAATTCCAAGTCCATCCAACGGACCCAACAAAGACGGCCTCCATTGGGGCACAATTGAACCCCGAAGTAGATGCCACACTGCGTGAATTCCTTCGGGAAAATTGGGACATCTTCGCCTGGCATCCTTCGGATATGCCCGGAATCCCATGCAGGTTGGCAGAACACAGCCTAAACATCCTAAAAGGATTTAAGCCAGTCAAACAGGCTCTTCGACGATTTTCCGAACCCAAAAGACAGGCAATGGGAGAAGATCTAGCCAAACTATTGGAAGCCGGATTCATTAGAGATATCAAACATCCGGACTGGCTAGCAAATCTGGTGATGGTACCAAAGAAGGATAAATCCTGGCGCCTCTGTGTCGATTTTAAAGACCTCAATAAGGCTTGCCCAAAGGATCCCTTCCCTCTCCCCCGCATCGACCAAATCATCGATGCTACCGCAGGGCACGATTCGTTGTGCTTCCTGGACGCATACTCTGGCTATCACCAAATCAAGATGGCGGAAGTAGACCAAGCCGCAACGGCATTCATCACTCCATACGCACCATTCTGCTTCAACACGATGCCCTTCGGACTTAAAAATGCCGGCGCAACATATCAGCGCATGATTCAAACATGTCTGGCCACCCAGATCGGCAAAACAGTCGAAGCATACGTAGACGACGTAGTCGTCAAAACAAAACACGTCGAAACTCTAATAGACGATTTGAGGCTCACATTCGACAACCTCAGAGCATATGACATCAAGCTGAATCCAGAAAAATGCGTTTTCGGCGTACCAGCCGGAAAGCTGCTGGGCTTCATTGTATCCGGTAGAGGGATTGAAGCAAACCCGGCTAAAATCCGAGCTCTGTCACAATTGGATATTCCAAAAGACCTCAAATAAATACAAAAATTAACAGGATGCGTGGCAGCTTTAAGCCGCTTTATCTCCCGTCTAGGAGAAAAGGCGTTGCCCCTCTATCGCCTCCTCAGGCGCACCGAACACTTTGAGTGGACGGATGCTGCCACTGCCGGACTCGAAGAAATAAAGGCCATATTGGCAACAAATCCGGTCCTGGCTGTGCCCACTCTGGGCGAACCAATGTTGTTATACATCGCAGCAACGCATCAAGTTGTAAGCGCGGTCCTCGTCGTCGAACGAGCGACAGAAGGGCATAAATTCCCTCTTCAAAAACCAGTGTATTATGTATCCACTGTGTTAACCCCCTGCAAATCCCGTTACCCGCACTATCAGAAGATAGCATATGCGGTGTTCATGGCGTCCCGGAAGCTCCGACACTACTTTCAGGAGTGTTCGATAACAGTGGCCTCTGAAGTACCACTCAATGACATTATAAATAACCGCGACGCAACGGGCAGGATTGCAAAATGGGCCATTGAGCTCTTACCATTCGATATAATTTACAAACCTCGGCGAGATATAAAGTCACAAGTTTTGGCTGACTTCGTCGCCGAATGGACCGAAGCCGAACTCCCTAAAGAGTACGGCGCATACTCTAATTGGGTTATGCATTTCGACGGCTCTAAAATGTTGGCCGGACTGGGGGCTGGCGTCGTATTGACGTCCCCAACCGGGGATACAGTCCAGTACATACTTCAAATAATGTACACGGACTCCAACAACGCAGCCGAATACGAGGCCCTATTACATGGTCTCCGGATGGCAGTCTCCATGGGTATTCAACGCCTAGAGGTGCGCGGGGACTCAAACCTTGCAATATCCCAAATAAATGGAGACTTTGACGCCAAGGATCCAAAAATGGCAGCATATCGCAACGCCGTTCTAAAAATGTCAGCTCGGTTTGAAGGACTCGAATTCCATCACATAGCCCGAGATAATAACCAAGCGGCCGACGTACTGGCGCGCATCGGTGCGAAACGTGATGCTGTCCCTCCAAATATCTTACTGGAACGGCTCTTCAAGCCATCCGTACTATGGGAAGAGGAGCCCGGAAGTAACAAACCGGAAAAAATCGAGCCAATTGGCGATTCAGCCGATGACATAACACCGTCAGCCCACGACATAATGGCAGTAATCGCCCCGTGGACAGAACCATTCCTAGCCTACTTGCTTAGGCAGGAACTCCCCGAAGACCAAAACGAGGCCCGCTGCATAGTCCGGCGATCGAAAGCCTACAAGGTCCATGAGGGAGAACTTTATAAGAAAAGCACAACCGGAGTCCTTCAAAGGTGTATCTCCGAAGAGGAAGGGCGAAACCTCGTGGCTGAAATTCATGCCGGACTAGGCGGACACCACGCAGCAGCCCGGGCCCTTGTGGGAAAGGCATTCCGTACAGGATTTTATTGGCCGACGGCCCGGGCAGATGCCCAGGACTTAGTCCAGAGATGCGTTGGTTGTCAGCTCTTTGCTAATCAGAGCCATATGCCGCCTACCGCCCTCAAAACTATACCCATTACCTGGCCGTTCGCGGTCTGGGGGCTTGATATGGTTGGACCCCTTAAAGGGGGAACCCACAAGCAAAGGTACCTATTGGTCATGGTGGATAAATTTACCAAATGGATAGAGGCCAAGCCGGTCAAAACGGCAGAGTCCGGACCAGTGATAGACTTTATATCCGGGGTAGTACACCGTTACGGAGTCCCCCACAGCATCATCACCGACAACGGCACGAATTTCACAGCCGACGAGGTTAAGTCATGGTGCAAGAATATGGGCATCAAGCTCGACTACCCTTCAGTCTATCACCCTCAAACCAACGGTCAAGTGGAATGAGCAAATGGTCTAATAATGAGCGGCATTAAGCCCAGACTAGTGCGGTCACTTACTAAATCGGACACACACTGGGTCGAGGAGCTCGACTCCGTACTCTGGGGGCTGCGGACAACGCCTAACCGCATTACCGGATTCACACCATTTTTTATGGTATACGGCGCAGAGGCAGTCCTGCCCTGTGACATTATTCATGACTCACCTCGAGTGCGCATGTACGAGGAAAGAGAGGCCGAGCTGGATCGTCAGGACAGCCTGGACACATTGGAGGAAGAACGCGACGTCGCCAAAGCTCGTTCCGCATTCTATCAGCAGCAGGCTCGAAGATATCAAAGCAGAGAAGTATGGGCCAAGACTTACAACGTTGGCGAACTAGTTATACGCCTGCCGGACAAGAAAAAGGACAAGCTCAAGCCCAAATGGGAGGGGCCCTTCATTATCGATCAAGTCCTGACCGGCGGAGCATACCGTCTACGAAATGCGTCGGATAACCGACTCGAGCCGAACCCATGGAACGCAGCCCGCCTCCGAAGATTCTATGCCTAGCGCCGGATTAAGAGTTCGTCCCCTCCCTCCGTCCAAATTTTTATACCTTGGCTGCCTTTCGTTTCTCTTTTCATTACCTTTTTTATTAATAAGCCCCTAAGGGCTTACTTTTGCATTTTTCGCATACACTTGATGTGCCATCCGCACTCATTATACCTGGGGGCTTCTTTTACAGAAGCTCAATTATAAGGGTTTCATGCCCAGCACATGTGTCACGCTTCCACATGTACCTTTTACTCACCATTATATGCATCGATATGACTTAAGTTTTGGCCAAGCTGGGTTGCCTGGCTCCTGTGCTTACCCCTACGTTCCCGATTGTTCGGCTAGGAGGTAAAGGGAGCACCTCTGCGATTGTTACTGCCGGGTCAGCCGGATGTGTACCTCAGACTGGGTGAAGCCGAAAGCTAGCGTTCTTAAGGGAATATTCGGTCGGTGACTTAAAAGATGACTTTTTACTCATTTATCTATCTGCCCCCAGATGTTTTAATGCTTTCTTTGCAGTCCGGACATGCACTTTAGGGCATGCCTCCCAGCGAAAGGAACCCTTAACGGAACTATTCTCCCTAGAAGATGTTTCTTACTAACCATGTAATATAACATAACTAGTTGGGCACTTGTCTGATAAAGCACTAATGACCCCTACGCCTGGTCTCCATGCATACCACGGTTGTTTCTTAACCAAAAAGGTATTCGGACACACTCTGGACTTTAGGGTCCCGAGGTTGAAGCGAAAAGGTCGGCAAAGACAAACGATCTACAATCCGGCTAGAAGGCATTTCACATGTCACTTCAAAGGAAAACATACATTGTCAAATTTATTGATTGTATTCCTCCTCAATCCCGTCTAACAGGCTGTCTAACTTACAGTCCCGTTGGGAAAACTTAGCAGCCAACTCTACTTGGATGTATACTAAACTCACAGGGATCTCCTTCCCATCGGGCCCCATCGGTCCAACTTCGGCCATATGGTTGGGATCTGCCTTCTTATACTGCGTCTTCACCATGGCCCAAGCCTCCCTGGCACCTTGACGGCAAGCCGAAATCTTCCACAAACGGAAGCGCTACCGCACTCCCTGAAGCTTCTCCGCAAGCTCCCCAAGGCCCTCGGGTAGGGAGAGGGCTGGCCATAAAGCCCGGACAACGCCGGTCATTGCCTGCCGAACTTGTTCGAGCAGTTGCAATAGTTCGGGAAGCTGATCACCCGTTGATATGGGCATATCCTCTGCAGGACGACCTGTGAGTATACCTACAAGACATATCATGTCAAAATACTTCCTCGCCGAACTCTTCTTTTCACAGGAGTCCGCTCAAGCACTTACTATAAATGCCGCGACGAAGCCGCTGATTCTCCTTAACGGAGACGGACAGGTCGGCTCGAGCGCCTTTCAGCTCTTCTCCGATCTTGGCGTTGGCATCCTGGAGCTTGTTCCTTTCTTGCTGAACCCTATTCAGCACACTCTCGCCGGCCTTTAGCTGGCGCAGCAATGCTTGCCTGTCCGGATCTTGTCCGGCGGCACCTGCAATGTCATTATTAGACTCGCGCGCACGCCGCACAACGCTTATATTTATTAATAAAAATGTGTTACCAGGAGGGGTCTCTGCGTCTCCTCCTGCGGCAGCAAGTGCGGCCTCAAGTTGGGCCTTGCAATCTTGCAGCTCCCGAGATAGCTGGGCATTCTTCTCGGTAAGAGCCTGCGTTTTCAAATGATCCTTAAATCAGTTAACATAACTACTTTAAGTCTCGGGGGCTACTGATATATACAACCATTAAAATTCCCTTACCCGTATGTCCTTCACATACTGCTCCGTGGCTCTGCTAAAACCATCTTGAGCGGCACGGAGATGCGCGTCCCCTGTGTTAAAGGCATCCAATGCCTCAGGGGAAAAGCACGCTTCATGAAATACTGTCCGGCGGCGCCTATGGTTCATGGCGCTCTCCACCTCAGACTTGGTGGCGGACAGTCTGTCGGTGTCCTCCGTTGGAGAAGGATCCGGCCCGCGCCTTGCGCTTGCCTCCCCCTCCAGGCCGGGCACTGGAGCCTGGCCGGTGTAGGTTGGATCGGCAACTTCTGCGCCCGCAGTTCGGCGAGCACTTTTTCTCCTGCAAAGATCATGAGCACTCAGGCGTTTCCTAGGAACGTCGCTCTGAAAATTCAAATGCGAGCTATACCTTTGCGGCGACATTTCCGTCCGCACCGCGCTCCTTTTCCGCCTGCTGGTCCGAACTGACCTCTGTTAGTTAGCCGCCGCGGGCTCGGCTTCCTGCCGTGAAGGCGCTTCCTGCAAAATACCATCGTTCGCGAAGGTTAGAAATGGCAGGGAAGAGATAATGGTGTCCGGACTTCGGTCGCGGTCACCTGGGAAGCCGGACACAGTCCGGGGTAATCCGCCGTAATGGCCACCAAGGCATTGTCTATGCTGAGCTGGTGAAACACCCCGTCGATCAGCTCCACCTCGATGTCCGGGTCCTCTTCGGAGGCCGGATCCAAGGATCTTTCTGGATCCTCGGGTTGCGGAGCAGGACTCACCATGTCCTCCACAGTCCGGCGTAGATCCTGCACCGAAGACATAATGTAAGAAGCTTAAACTTCGAAAGCATGGGTTGAGCCCTTAAAGGTGTTCATTTACCCATCCTCTAGGGTTGATCATGGAAAACCCATTCAAAGGGTTCGTTCGAAGGAAGTCCTCCTTCTCCCCCTTGTACAGGCTGGACAGGATCTCCACCAGATCCTTGGTCGAATCCGGCCCTTTGCGGCCATGACGGGTGGCATCGTCCTCCCCGTTGAAATCCCACATGGGGTGGCCTCTGTATTGCAATGGCTGTACCCCCCGCATGATGCATGTCGCCATGACTCCGATCATGGTCAAGCCAGAATGGGCCATTAATCTTATTCGGCCCATCAAGTAATGGACGCTCTTGTCTTCCTCCAATCGGGGGCTCCGTGGGCGCCAGCTGAGGCGCTTCTTCAAAGGAGCAGCACTAAACTCCGGGAGGCCGATCCGGACTGGGTCCGGCAGCGGAGCGTCTCCTATATAAAACCACTCTGAAGGCCAGTCTTCGGACGCCTTCTTGGGAGTACCGGATGGGTATCCGGTCCCGGCAATGCGCCATATTTCGGCGCCGCCCACTTGATATATGGACCCCTCGTGAGAACGGGGTACGAGGCAGAACAACCTCTTCCACAATGCAAAATGGGGCTCAATGCCCAGGAATAGCTCACAAAGAGCTATGTAGCCCGCGATATGTAGGACAGAGGCGGGCGTGAGGTGGTGGAGCTGGAGTCCGTAGAACTCCAGGAGCCCGCGGAGGAACGGATGTATTGGGAATACGAGTCCCCTTACCAGATAGGGGACGAAGCATACTCGCTCGCCCTTATTGGGGCTTGGGGTAGCCTCCGCTTGCCTCCCACCTTGATAAGTAACCAGTCCGGCCCGGACTGGGACCATGAAGGCCGGAGGGATAAATCCCCCCGTTTGGAGCTTCACTAGCTCGTTGTGCGAAACAGAGCACCTCCTCCAATTCCTCGGTGGTGGGCTGGGAGAGCGTGAAGAAGAGCCGCGTCGACGGTCCATGATGGAATGGATTTTTAGGTCAAAGGCGCTCCGATGAAGTATTCGCGGGAGGAGGATGGTGTGGTTTGGATCTGGATTTTTGCCTCTTTTATAGTAGATGACTCGCACGACTGGGGGGTGAAACGTAAAAGACGCCTTGGCTTTTCGCATTCGTGCGACGCGTGGAAAAATACCATTATTGGGCGTAGAAGCCGAGAAACACAGTATTTATGATGAAGCCGGACACTGTTCGGCAGGTACATGGAACTTGAAGGGAGAACCCGCCTTGCAACGCCGAAGACTATACACGCGCTGGACTTATCGTCATTGAAGCCTGGTTCGGGGGCTACTGAGGGAGTCCTGGACTAGGGGGTGTCCGGACAACCAGACTATCATCGTCCGCCGGACTCCAAGACTACGAAGACACAAGATTGAAGACTCCGTCCCGTGTCCGGATGGGACTTTCCTTGGCATGGAAGGCAAGCTTGGCGATACGGATATGTAGATCTCCTACCATTGTAACCGACTCTGTGTAACCCTAGCCTCCTCCGGTGTCTATATAAACCAGAGGGCTTTAGTCCGTAGGCCACAACATACATTACAACAATCATACCATAGGCTAGCTTCTAGGGTTTAGCCTCCTTGATCTCGTGGTAGATCCACTCTTGTACTACCCATATCATCAATATTAATCAAGCAGGACGTAGGGTTTTACCTCCATCGAGAGGGCCCGAACCTGGGTAAAACATCGTGTCCCTCGTCTCCTGTTACCATCCGCCTAGACGCACAGTTCAGGACCCCCTACCCGAGATCCGCCGGTTTTGACACCGATAGCGCCGGCCTGCGGGCCCGCACCGCACAACATTTCCAGACGGTGCTAGCGACCGCCGGCATCATAGCCCTCGCTAACGCCAGCTTCGCCTCTCGCATGGACGACATGATGGTCAACTCCATCCACAAGTTCACTGCCGTCAAGAAGCGCGCGGACAACCTTGCTGTACTGCTCCAGCCCGCGTGCCCAGGCTCCTCATTGCCTGCCACCCTCATCGGCCTGCATGGCGACGAACTCTTTTAAGCCCTGGTGGCCCTGCAGGTGCCGGAGGTCGCGACGAAGAATGTGCACCTCGAGGCCGCGCTCACCGCGCAGCGCCTCGCCATGCAAGAAACCATCGACCTGCACATCCACGTCTATGAGGAAATCGTCTACATAGGCCACTACAAGGCAAGCGAGGACAGAAAGACGTTGACCTTCTTCCAGTGGCTGGAATCTTTGGACGCCATTTTTCGGAAGCACATCGACCTAGCCACGAAAGCCGCTGCTACTTAGGCGCCGTTCGGTGGCCGGCGCCCTGAGTCGAGGAGTTGGACGTTGTCGATGGATGCATCTCTTCTTCTTTCCTCCTGTAACTAGCACTGTATCGCCTCGTGGCCTTAATGTTTTATTAGTATAGTACTCCCTCTGTCGTGGAATTAACACGTCAGATGTCCTATCAGAAGGACTTAGTCGTGAGGCCAACGCATCTATGTGGTAGCTTGAGAGGGGTTCAGTGGGACGAGAGACGGAGGGCGGATCAACACACAAGACAAAGATTTAGACAGCTTCGGGCCCCGGGAAACATCATCCGGTAATAGCCCTACATGTTGTTTGTGGCTAGGTCTCATTATCATCACGAGGGAGTCGCCGTAAACCGGCTCTTTGTGTCTAGCCCTAGAGATTGTTTCTTCTTGCTTGTCCCTCTTTGGGGAGCCCTGCCCCTCACATATGTTGAAGGGGCGGTTTACATGACTAGTCCTAGTTGGATTATGATTACTCTATTACAAGTGGAGTCCTAGTCTTGCTTCCTTTGTAGGAGAAACTTCCTTATGTCTTCCTCTCAAACCGGCCCACCATAACATGAGCTGGCCTTTCATGAACCGCTCGTTGGGCCACCGGGTCTTGTCGCTCCTCTGCCCCGCCTGCTGGATTACCAATGAATCGTAAACTGCCAGGTCCAAGCGGGTCGCTAGTGAATCGCCAAACTTCAGCCGGGTCATACATCCGACGGTTTATACCGCAGGGTATATCCCCGACATTAGCCCCCAGTTTAATTTGGATTCATCCATGTTAAACTGATCTGCAACATAAACACAAGAACAAATTTGTCGGGTTGTGTTCCAGTTTAAATATTCTTATAAACCGGCACTTGATCATCCTTAAATCCTTGTCATTTCTTCCTTCTGAAAAATCCGAGTCAATAGACCAGCTTCATAATCAATTTGCTTAATGAAGATATTTTGTAAATAAATAATCCATTTGAACCGGCCTTCAATGCTCTGATTTGACAAGAATATTGGTCTTCAAATATTCAACTAATATCCGCCGGTTTGAAAATGTAAAACTTGCCAGTTTATCATTGCCAAAATTGCCGGGTTATAAAAACTGATGATCCCGGGTCATGACCGTTTATAGACACCGGGTTATGATTGTTGCCAATACCGGGTCACACAATTAATCTTCCTAATTTTCCCAAAACCGAGAATTTGAAGATGTTCCTCCTTTATATGCATATTACCTGTAGCCCCCAAGTCTTAAGAGGAGAACATAGTGATAGCTTAAGACTTGTGTCAATATAAATGTTGCAACCTTGAAGAAATCCAGATTGTTCATCTCAATCACTAGTCAGAACTGAGTATTCCACATATGTAGCCCCCAAGTGCCGGGTTGTCATGCTTGCAGCAACGTGGGACTTGAAATTGCCTGATGCTCAAAAAACTTCAACCAGTGTAGCCCCCAAGGGTCGGGTCATTATGCAATAATGAGCAGGGACTTTGTAAATATAATCATGTAGATTTGAGCAGTGATGTGTAGCCCCCAAGGGCCGGCTCAGTAAGATAATATTGAGCTAGGACTTGATATATACTTCAATGAAAATAATATCATATGATGTAACCCCCATCATGGGGTTTGAATCCACGTCCACAAGGTTAAGAGCCTTGTGCTTTACCAACTGAGCAGTGGACCCTTCAATATAATGGTTTTAAGACTTGCGTACCTTGTATTGTTTGACAGGAGCAATTGTTAGCCCCCAAGGGCCGTCTCATTACGATGTGATGAGTCGGGTCTTCAACAAGGTGAGCAAACAATGACTTTGCATTAGCCCCCAAGTGTCATGGTGCATGCTTGCAGCGACATGAGACTTGCATATTTGGTATAATCTCAACTTTGAGTAATGTAGCCCCCAAGTGCCGGGTCGTAAGCCTGCAGCGACTCGGGACTATTCCCTCCATTGTAGAATAAATCATATTCATTGATAAAATAATAGCCATTGCGCTAAAGCGACTTTGAAAACCTTAATCATAATACTGGTTATTGATAACCATAAAATCTAGCCATGTTGGCTATTTGAAGATTTGAATAATATAATCCAATGATTTATGAGCGCATGATTCCGATGCCGCAATCCAAATATATACTGGCGACTTATAGTCCAAAGCCAGGCCGGGTTAACAAACATCGGATAATTTCTCATCATATACTGGCGACTTATCGTCTTAAAGCCAGGCCGGGTTAATAAACACCGGATATTATTTTATCTCATATTGGCAACTTATAGTCAAAAAGCCAGGCCAGGTTAATAAACGCCGGTGATTTATAATTATGCTTTATTCAACCTGTTTCTGCATACAACAAGTTTAAAGTGTCCTAGCGGTTTACCGCCAGTCGGGTCATAATGCCCAACATATAGCCCGTGTTTATAACCAAGGCTGCACTTAAGAATAATTAAATATGAAATATGTCATACCTGTGACATTGAATCACATTGTTGGTTTGCTAACTTTTTGTAGTAAAGGTGATAACCCAAATCTTGAGTGTTTGAAAACGCCCACCACATTGTGCTGGTGCGTAATAAGCCATGCCGGGTTATGATAAACACCGGATGATCATCCTGGCGACTTATAGTCAATGCCAGACCGGAGTAAGAGATGCCGGTTCATAATTGATTATGTGCTAACAACTGATAACTTTAAGCCACGCCGGGTTAAGAAACACCAGGTTGATGTAATGACATATAGTCTGGGGGGGTCAGTAGACACCGGTTTAACTTAGAACTTTGAAAAAGAGATAAAACTTGCAAAAAACAAAATCAAATAAAACTTGTAGTCGAGGCTTTTCGAGGGCTGCTAGGCCCAAATTCGAGGCTTTTCGTGGGCTGCCAGGCCACTGAGTTAAACCATTTGACAAAGCCTTTTAAGATGGGCCTCCAACTAACCAATCGTCGTTTTAACTTTGACAAGTTCAGGATCTCTATGAGAGTAACTTGTCAAACGTTCGGCGGGTCATGCCAGGATTACCTGGATAGGAGTGGCTTACTTGATGAAGGCAGGTTAACCCGTGGTTTTAGGTGAATACACCAGGCTTCCAAGCCGTGGGTCGATACCCAATTACAAGGGTCCTTTCAAACTCTTTGTTGCTTTGCACAAAGAGCCCCCAAGTAACTTTGTGAGCTGTGCTCAATGGGTGCCTATGTTTGAGTTGGTGCTTTTTGCAACACTCTCTTTGACCCCTAATTGATTTCCCTGGTGGCCTTACGCCGATCAAGAGGTGTAGCTATGGTTCGAATATGACCAAGCCCCCAAGTGATTAATAATATGATAAGCCAATAAGGCAGGATACCCATGTTTGAACCGCGCATCATGGCAACAGTTCCTCTTCAGCAACTTTTAACTTTTTGCAAGAGATAAATTCTTCTTGAACCGGGATTTTGAACTGGATATTGAAAGCGTCAGAGCTTTATGCGAGACATCTTTCCCTTGAACCGGACCTTAAATTGAAATCTTTATTTTCAGCCGGAATTTTTCTGACGGCCTTTAAACTCGAACTTGCGAGAAGTTAATTCTTTGAACCGGACATTCTTAAACCGGATTTCAGAGCTTTATAGCTTTGTGGGAGAACAGATTTCCCTTGAACCGGATTGTAAACCGGATATTTGAGAGCTTCAGTGAGACTGACTTCCCTTGAGCCGAATTTTAAACCAGAATCCTTTCTGATGACCCGGAACTTCTTCCTTAAGCCGGGATTTTGTAACTGTCATATCCTTTCTAAACCGCAAATTTTCTGACGGCCTTTAAACTTTCATAAATATAACAATAGCCTCCGGGACCGGGTTATCTTTACCTCCATCGTCCTGGGGTTCTTAAATTTGCTGAAACTGGCAAGATTTGCTGAGTCATGTCATCGTAGCCCCCGAGTCTCAAAGGTGACTCGAGGAGTTGGCTTGAGACTCTCCATATTTGACCGTGATATAAACCGGTATAGTTTATATATCATTGGTGTTGATAGCATGGTGTGAATCCATAGAAGGTTGAGGTGACTGCGGCGGGTTATAAATCATCCCGTATGAGCCATGTCAGCAACTCGGCCAATGGTTCCTTCCAACTGGCGATTTGAAGGTAACCAAACTGCTGTGGCGGCGACTTGTGCGCCTGCCCATTGAGCCACCTAGTGCACGGCGGTTGATAGTATATGATAATTTGCCTCCATTTTGTTGAAAGAAAAACCGGCTACCCAAGAAGTGACTTGCTCATACTCAATAAATAGCTCATGCAGACAGGTGCGGCCCGGTGTGTTGATGTAGACCGGGCCGCAAGAGACGGACAGCAAAGACGACCGCGGCTTCAGAGGCAGCACAGATAGTTGCATCGAACGCGGTGTTATAAGCCGGCGTGGACAGGCGAGTTAGCCACATCATGTTGATGTAAACTGGTTTGTAGAATGGTGGCTTGCAGATATATTCACCGAGCTTGATATGTTAGGCCAGAAATTATCCACCATGGAGTTGATGATCACCACGGGCGAGCCGGCCGTGGGAGCAGACAGATGAACCGGCCGCAGCGTTGTAAGCCGGTGCGGACGAGCAAGTTTGTCATCCTCGTTGTAAGCCGGCGCGGGCGCGTGAACCGGCCGCGAGTGCGGACGGGTGAGTCGTCCGTGGCGTTGTAAGCCGGTGCGGTCGCGAGAGATGGCCACAGGTTGGAAACGGCCCGGACCTGGGCGAGACAAACGTGGACACGGACGATGAGTCAGTCACGCGTGCGGATGTAGCAGGGGCGGCGATTTGCACAAATCACCCTTTATGCAACACCTTTGTAAGGAATAATGGTCCTGCGAAAAATTATTATAGACCAAAGTAATTGTTCTTTGCTAAAAACAATATGTGTTTAAGAAAAATAAACTTGGATGGACATCACCTGATCTGTTCGATTGACAGATGATCCGTTGAAAATGACACAAGCAACTTAGACAGACCGGCGATTCAATATAGCCCTGGCGTCTCAACACTGCAGGCTGGTCAACACGGCCCTGACGGCTCTCGCACTTCCGAGTCAGTAGCTCTACACATGTAGCAGCATTGCCTTCATGGCTGATTTTTTTCTTTTTTTTGTGTGTGGCTCGCAAAGGCTGGCGCATGTCCTCATCCGTACTGACACTGCGCTCCTAGCCAGTACGCCAGGATAACTTTGGTATCATATCCTTGTGAGACTTTTGGACCTGTGCTAATTCATTTGAGGCTGGAGATGCTCTAAGTGAAGAGGAGCAGGAGAACGAAGACGAAGAAGAATAGTGGTTTATAGGCAGAAAAAATTTAAGAATGTTGCTTAATGTGCATGAGGATCCAAACAATGTATATTTGACACGATTAAAGTTGACTCATGTCGAGCCTCAGGGTGGTGGTGGAGCGGTCATGGTGGACGGTTGGTTGTGGCCACCGTGTAGTTATGGAGCAGGTCCCAGGAGAGAGGTGGTCGGCGAGCCCGTGCCAGAAGAAAAGTGCTGGCGGTAGGCAAGGTAGGGTGGATGGTGACCATCACACTATTTTCGAGTGAGCGAGGTGTCCGCCATCGCGCAGGCAAAGAAGTTGAAGCCTGGGTCAAGGTTGGCCACCGTGGTTGGCGTGAAAGTTGACAGACCCGAAGGCCGGTGAGGAAGACATTTTTATTATAATTGCTCAAATATCGTGCGAGTGAAACTAAAGACAATATTCTGATATTGTGCAAGAATTTGTTAAACGCATAAAATAGATATTAATTTATAACAAGTTTTTAGTTCGATCATCGCACTATCTGTATGCATTGTCAAATTGCCTTTTATTAACAATTTACAATGTAAGTGAAGTGGACTTAAATTATTACTCGATTATACCCGTGCTATCTTTTTTTTACATGTGAAATATAACATGCATTATGTTTACATAATTCCAGCAAAATATTTCAAAAGTCCGTGGCAACGCACGGGCATTATACTAGTAGTACTCCCTCTCTCTCAGTTTACAGGGCGTGCGCGTACCCCTAGGTCGTCAATTTGACCAACCTAATACAAGTCATATATTACAAAAAATATATCAATATAAAATTCAAATGTTCTATTTTCAAACCGTATAATTTTTGTGTTATATAGTTTATATTAGGGTGACAAAATTGGTAACCTAGGTATACGCGTAGGACTTGTAAACTGAGACGGAGGGAGTCCTACTAGTAAACCAAAGTGACGGAGAGAATAAGGAAAGGACTATTACTAGTGAATCTCCCATCGGTTTGGACAGATCGTCTCGCGTCGGCCGAACCGGACGCAAAACCCTAATAATTTTTTTTAATCTCAATCTCGTATCTCCCTTCGACTTCTTGCCACGGAGACGATGCATCTTCTTCTGCGCCGGTTCTTCTTCATCCAGCACATCATGAGCTTTTTTGATCCTTATAAATACCCCTTCAAGAACTCATCACCACCGTGCGCGAGCCCCACGGTGGGCGCCAACTGTCGTGGAATTAACACGTCAGGTGTCCTATCAGAAGGACTTAATAGTGAGGCCAACACATCTATGTGGTAGCTTGAGAGGGGTTGAGTGGGACGAGAGACGCAGGGCGGATCAACACAGAAGACAAAGATTTAGACAGCTTCGGGCCCCGGGAAACATCATCCGGTAATAGCCCTACATGCTGTTTGTGGCTAGGTCTCATTATCATCACGAGGGAGTCGCCGTAAACCGGCTCTTTGTGTCTAGCCCCAGAGATTGTTTCTTCTTGCTTGTCCCTCTTTGGGGAGCACTGCCCCTCCTTATATATGTTGAAGGGGCGGTTTACATGACTAGTCCTAGTTGGATTAGGATTAATCTATTACAAGTGGAGTCCTAGTCTTGCTTCCTTTGTAGGAGAATATTCCTTATGTCTTCATCTCAAACCGGCTCACCATAACATGAGCCGGCCTTTCATGAACCGCTCGTTGGGCCACCGGGTCTTGTCGCTCCTCTCGCCCGCCTGCTGGATTACCAATGAATCGTAAACCGCCAGGTCCAAGTGGGTCGTCAGTGAATCGCCAAACTTCAGCCGGGTCATAGATCCGATGGTTTATACCGCAGCGTATATCCCCGACACCCTCCGTTCCCAAATATAAGTCTTTCTAAAGATTCCAGCAAGTGACTACTACATACGGAGCAAAATGAGTGAATCTACACTCTAAACTATGTCTACATACATCTGTATGCTATATTCCATTTGAAATAAGTATCTAAAAAGGCTTATATTTAGGAACGGAGGGAGTATATGGCATTTTTATTCTAGTCGTAATGTTTTCACTGTGAGGTGGGGCCGCAGTTGAGCAAACCCACCTCACCCACCGGGCGTCGGCCGAGTTTAGAATTAGAAGAGAGAAACGAGGGAGGAGAGCTAGCTGTAGCACGGACGCTGTTGTCAGATGGTACTCGTGTTTATAGAATAGGAGTACTGAGCACTCATGCCTCTTTTTTTTGAGGAAAAAATTAGTCGTATGTCTAGTACCACTAGTTGGGTGCGTGCGACCTATAGCTGTCATCACTTTAGGTCTCCTTTTCGAACCGCAGCTACGCTTCACAGTACATATTTTTCACGCATTTATCCTCCTATATGTACTCTTAGGCTATTTCCACATGCTCCCATTCACCGACATGTGGGACATAGAGCATTTGGGTCGTAGTGCATGCACGACTCGGAGCATATGCTGAGGTACTTTACATTTCAGACCTCACGAATTACATGCAAACCCCCCGCAGAAGAATAAATAAATGAATGAATTACTACATGAAACCGAATTATTTTTGTAGAAACCGGAGCATGTTCATTAAATTTTGGACATAACACGTTTATAAAAAATGACCGGACCTAAACCAGTCTAAGGGCCTCTTTGATTTTTCCCGCAACAAAGGGCCTCTTTGATTCGCAGGATACTGAAAACACATGAATGGGGAAAGTATGATGGCGATGAACCAAGACGAGGAGAACTCTAACTCTGTTAGAGGTTAGAGTTAGATTCTAACACTGAACTCACTCTAAACCAAAGAGGTGTATGGATGGCAGGGTTAGATTGACAATAAATGCTCTTTCTCAATCATTTGACTACTTTGGACCCTATTTCCTGCCGGATTTGGTGTGGCCGGTTCTTCTGTGGCCTCCTCCCGCTCACAATTGACATAAATGAACCATCTTTACAAATCAAGCATGCAAAACATGATAATTTTTACTCTGTCCATACAAATGAGATATCCCACTTAAACATACAAGTCGTCAATCAAGCTTCACAAAAAAAACACCCCATGAAACAAAGCAGGAGCTAACTCATCAAGGAAGTCATTCACGATAGGGAGGGAGCCCGGAGCCCCTCACGCACCGAGGGAGGAGCTCGCCATCGTCGCTCTGGAGGATGGCTCTGTAGATCCCAAGTCCCGGGAACCCCTTCGACGTCGGTCCTTGCGAGTTGAGGTCGACACCGGCATGGGTAGCAGGGCCGCTTGCCGCAGACTGGGAACTTAATATTTGGACCTCTAGAAATAATGCAAGCCTGTAACTAAAATACCTAGAAAGGTGAACTGAATCTTTGGGCCTCTATAAATAATGCAAGCTTGAAACTGAAATACCTAGAAAGGTGAACTGAATCTTTGGGCCTCTAGAAATAATGCAAGCCTGAAACTAAAATACCTAGAAAGGTGAACTGAATCTTGGGCCTCTAGAAAGATTTATTACCTCCTCAAGCAGCATCAAACAATTCCATGCGTGTACCACAAATCTATACCAAGTTTGATCAGGATCTACTTTTCCAAATCAGAATTAGCACTAGAGCGAGCAAGATCAATGATATGGCCGTGAGACAGAGAAAGAACGAATAAACTCACCCCTCTCGTGACCTCCCTGGTAGATGCGCCACCGCCACGCACGACAGAGGGAGAAAAACGACCGGCGAAGGGGGAGCGGGGCGACCTTCGAAGGCCGGAGGGAGAGGGTGGCCGGAGTAGGGCGGCGGAGGCCCGAAGGAGAGGGCGGCTGGAGGAGAGAGAGGGCGAGCGGCGCTTATGCAGGAGGCCCTATGGGGAACAGAGAGGAGTCTTGCGAGAGGGGGGGGGGAGCGATCTGGTGCGGCAAGGGAGATTTTTTAGTTCTCTTTTAGCGGGCCCGAGGATAACTAACCCAATTAGAACCTCTCCACCGGGCTAGTTTTTTTAGCTGGATTAGAGCAAACTAGCTCAAACTAACCCCTCTTGTTTCGATAATTTGAGGCTATTTCAACCCAAACTAGCTCTAACTCAGGGATCCAAACAAAGAGGAGTGTTACCGTACATGCTACAGTGTGGACCGTAGCACATTGTTTTTTAGCCATATCACCACATTGTTTTCTACTGCTGGTTCACTGGGCTACCGTGGTTTGCACTGCTGGTTCACTGGGCTGCCGTGGTTCGCACTGCTGGTTCACTGGGCTGCCGTGGTTCGCACTCCTCCGACCTGAGTAGTAGTAGTACTAGTATATACCGCATCATTCTTTGCTCCTTCTTACTATTCCGACATGTGGGAGAGCTAGCATCCGGGTTGACGTGTCATGCACCAGATTAGAGCGCGGAACGGAAGGGGGGCATCACCCCGGTCGGAGCGCCAGTAATTCATGACTATAGTGAGTGGTCATATCACAAGTCTTTCCAGCAGTAACGCGCCGTCAAATCACACAGCCCGACCTTTCCAGCAGTATGTTTGAGAATCCGCCACTCGCTCACCCTCCTGGCCTCTCTGTCAAACCGCCTACCTGAAAACTACCGCGCGTACTACCCGGGAAAAGCCCCGCCCTCAACTTTTAACTACGCGAAAATAGTTCGAGCTTGTTCGTTCTATATAAAAACAGTACTTCTTGTATGTTTATTCACCTGTGGGGTTGTTCAATGAATGGAGGGGCGGGGAGCACAAGTGAACAATACTAGTACTACTAGTAGTAAGTAGGAGTCATACAGTAGTCACCTTAAATAGAGAGTTTCTTTTATTTAATGCCACGTACACAAATTGAAACACTTGTTGTGGAGAGAAAAAAGATAATCACTCCACTATATATGTACGCAGGGGCCTGAGTGCTTGCTTTACTAGGGTTGCTCTCTTCATTCTCTCATCCTCTCCAGATATAAACAAGATAGCGGTAGCGACATTTTCTCTCTGCTCATCGCTGGTCACAGATCCGGCCGGATCCCTTCGGCCGGTGTGTGTAGAGGACTAAAAGGTGCATCGTTCACGCGGTCATCACCGCCAAGGGAGGAAACCCACAGCTGCCAGAGGGGCCCGATCCTCTGCCCATGTCGTTCTCTCCGACACAGCGCCGACTCAGGAGGTCCTCCGTCCCTTCTTCCTCCCGGCCGTATTGTCCGCAGATCCGACCTACCGCTGTCGACATCTCGGCGACCCTCAGGTATAAGTTCTTCGAAAGCGGCCTTGCTCTACTGCCCCAGCTCCCACGTGTCTGCATGTGCATCTTTTTGTACTCCCATCAGCTCTTCCAAAGCCACCTAAATTTTTAGTATTATTAGAGGTAAAGCTACTTCATGCATTCAAATCTAGGGCTTTGTTCAAACAACGAAGAAAGGGGGGAAAGTTCTAGCATGAATCTAGGACTTGATTCAAAGAGGAAATAATATGGTGAAAGTAGTGGAGACCAGATACCCAACCTGTATCTTGGTTGAAAAGGGAAATAATGGGAAAACGCAGTACAAACTGGATAAGGAACAGATCTATTATTGGTTGAAAAAAGGATAGAAAGTGGCGGCTGGTGGACAAGTCAGCAGAGTATGTCCAAGATTAGATTTGCTGCCATCACATAGTAAAAGGTCTCCAGGATTAGATTTGCTGCCCTCACATAGTAAAAGGTCTCAGGATTAGATTTGCTGCCCTCACATAGTAAAAGGTCTCCAGGATTAGATTTGCTGCCCTCACATAGTAAAAGGTCTCCAGGATTAGATTTGCCAGCCTCACATAGTAAAAGGTCTCCAGGATTAGATTTGCTGCCCTCACATAGTACAAGGTCTCCAGGATTAGGTTTGCTGCCCTCACATAGCATGAACAAACTCGGCATCACCACTTTATGCCTCCTTGTAGGTACATTGTGCTGATGCGTCCACTGTCGCATGTCCTTATACCAACCTTTTGTTGTTGTTAATGTAAGGGTGCATGTAAAATGAAGCGATCACACTGTTACCTTAGGGACATGTCTAACCAGTGTTATTGTTAATCTAATGCCTCCAGTGATAAGATGCAATTAAACTGTGTTACAAATGGAACTCCTGCTGTTTTCCCCAGTAGATAAGTAAGTTGCTCCTTTACGCTGCTGAGTGTCCTGGTGTCCCCATGGTCCCATGCCCTTAAACCAACTCTTTAGCTGTTGTTGATTTACTGTGTCTGGTAAACAAGAAATGCCACCATTAAAGTAATCCCATATTTGAGGAATCTCATTGTTGATCGTAATGCTTCTGGTAACATGAAGCATTGCCGACATTCTAAAATTTCTACTGTCCTTGCGTGATTGCCTTGAACATAATTAAGATGCTTCTTTTCATTTTGTATATGTTTCGTATATTCTTATTGACCAGCAACTGTTTACTTTCTATCTTTTTGTGCTGATAGGGATATCCATTTCACCTTGTTGCTATTGTGACCTTTTGGTGAACTGCACAAAACACTTTTTTTTGGAATGAGTGTCTTGTGCAGTTCAACTAAAATGTCACGTGGGCAACATCTCTCAATTTTGGTGGAACTGCACAAAATGGTGATTGGAGTTTCCAAAATCTCCGTCAAGTTCTGTTGGTAATCTCGTGCAACATTTTATCAACCTTTTCAAGATGGAGCCGTCACTGTCACCACAATGGTACTTTATTTTAGTGGAACTGCACAGAAGGATAAGAAAATTATAGTTGCACCTTACATGAGCTGGACAGCCAACCTTATTGTTCCTCAATTTTAGTGCAACTACTAAAGAAGAACCTACCAGCTCACGAGAGCAAGTACTTCTTGCTAGCTGAATGATGCAATCTTTGCTTCATTTTAGGTGAACTGCAGAAAAAGGCGCATGAATTGAATCATGGAACTCCAGGCTGACCTCATCCTAGTGGAGCTGCAGGTTGAGTTCAAGGAGGCCACTATTAAAGTGAAATCATGCTATTCTTGTTTGTGCTGTGCAAACCGGAATACTCAACTATAAATGTTGTGACGGTCAAGAGCATTCACCAAGTTCTTCGATTGTATGACATGGCTAGCGAAGATGGATTTAATCCCGATATTCACTTTATCAAAAGGCTCTAATGGGTTGGTTCTGAATCTTGCAAGCTGGGAATCAATGAGATGTGTAGGCATCTTTGTTGTACTTATTATTTGAATCTTATTTGTTGGTTCTGAATCTTGCAAGCTGGCAATCAATGAGATGTGTAGGCATCTTTGTTGTACTTATTATTTGGATCTTATTTGTTGGTTCTGAATCTTGCAAGCTGGGAATCAATGAGATGTGTAGGCATCTTTGTTGTACTTATTATTTGGATCTTATTTATTGGTTCTGAATCTTGCAAGCTGGGAAACACGGCATGATGATACAGAGGACAAGAACCATAACAAACAGTTCAAACTTGGTAGTATTATCTTTGTGAAAGTGCGACAAATATGTTGATCGTGTGCGTCCTGAGAATAATAATTCTCATTGTTGTGCATGTTGATCCTGTGGCACTGATAGACCGAGCCAATGCATTGCTTGTTTTAAGTATAAATTTCTATTAAAGCTAATTAAATTTAAGTAAAGTGACCACTAACTCCTGTTATTACAGTACCAATACAGACCCGCTCGTGAACCGACGTGTGGCCGGAGTAGGCTTCTTAATGGAGGCGTTTGAATGCGCCGAGGGTGCATCTTCTGCCAGGCGTGCAGCGGACGAGGGAGGGGTGGTAACTATTATCACCTGTACACACTCAGTTTACTGTTGAATCCAGTTCCCCAAGAGCTGAAAAACGAACTACTGCCGCCGCCTACACACTCGTTCACTCGAAGAGACTCCAATGGCAATCCGAGGGGTGAGCCTGCTGGATATGGACTTCAGCAAGGAGTTCCCCTTTGAGTTCGCCGTTCAGTCCTATGGCTGCACCAAGTTGAATGTGATGTACACCAATGATCCGGACTCGGTGAAGCTCTGCCTCACCGAGTTCAAGCAGTACCTACAGGACGAGAAAGCACAAGGTTGCAGGACTAGACCTTGTGCCCATCATTCATCTCCTGACAGGGACCAGGGATCGCCGTCGCCCAGGTATGTGTGCGGGACGAGGTTCTCCTCTACCACTTCTGTAGGGCCATCAGAGGTTCTGGAGCATTCGCCCGTTTCATCGGCAGCCGCGACTGCACCTTCGCTACGGTGGAGAGAAGGAAGAACGGGACGATTCGGCCATTTGGTGCAACAAGCTTCTCGACATCCAGAAGCAATACAAGATCATCAGCAACGGGCAGGAGAAGGACTCCGTGGTTGACCTCTCCGAGACCATCATCGACCCCTGATACGCCAACATGAAAGAAGACAACAATACTGTCGGTGTTTTGGGAATGGGGGTCCCCAGACTTGCCTGCCTGCGGCGTGGCTCAAGTGGGGGCCCAATGCAGCCCAGCTTCATTAACTCAAGCTCAAGACCCTCGAGAGGGGCCAAGCCTCGCGGGGTGGATGACAGGAAGCTTCTTCAGGAGCAGCCTCCTCAGGCAGGCTCGCGAGGAGGCGGAGAGATCAAGGCAGGGCACCTCCCGAGGAGCCCGTGACGCAAGCCATGACGATCGAAGGCCAGGCGGGCGCCAGGCGGGCGCTGGCCTGCGCAGTGTCCTTGTTTCCCTTTCGGTGCAAAGGGGACTAGCACAGGCCAAGGCATCAGGCAAAGGTTACCGTTTCGGTGCAACAAGACCAAGACCAGCAGAATGATAGGATGGAGGTCATCGTGGAGCCTAGGGCGCCGTCATCGTCAGGGCCTTTGGCAGCCGAAGACCAATGTTAGTCAGGATAAGTGTACCAGATGTTCCCCTTCAAAATGGCCAATTGTTGGCGCCCTTCCCGCTCATTATTTGGGGAAGAGGCCCAGGGCCTCGCTCTATAAATAGGACTAGCCACCACAGGGTAGAGGCATCTAGAAACAGATCGATCAGAGAGAGAGAGAGAGAGAGAGAGAGAGAAGTGACTGAACTTACCCAAGCAGTTCATCGCACCAGCTTAGGAACAGCCCCTCGCGAGGCTGTTCTCCCTTTGTACTATTCATCATCAGCCCCTGAGGCAATCCACCACACCACACACTGGAGTAGGGCATTACACCACAATGGTGGACTGAACCAGTATAAATCTCGTGTCCCTTGTGTGTTGACCTTTCTTGCTTAGATCCTTGCGAGACTTCGAGACGTGAGCTGGTAGGGGAGAGATCTCCGTGCGCACCCCAGTGTTCAACCCTCAAGGGTCTGTCGGAACCCGAAATCCGACATTTGGCCAGGTAGGGGTGCCCCCGAATCCTTCTTCCGCCGGCTCGCATTTCGTCGCCACGCCGCCCTGATGTCAAGCCACCCGACGGCCAACACCGACCGCTGGGCAGCGTGGCCCGTCCACGCCATGCCGCCGGCCCAGGGCAACCTCAACCTTGCGCCTCAGGCAGCTCGCGCTCCGCAGGGCACTGCGGGCCGCGGGTGACGCGGCCAAATGCCGCCGGCCCTCAAACCGCGACAGGTGCGGTCAGCAGCAAGAGCTTCAAACCATGCTGCAGCCACAACACCGCACACCCGATGGGAGCAGGCGAACTCCAGGGCCGCGCTCACGGTGGCCCAAGAGCTGCTACGGTGCCGGCTGCTGGAGGGTGGTCCTGACGTGTTGCTAGAGCGAGTAGCCGAACTCCTGGACGCCGCCACCTCGGGAGCGCCTCCTTTCTACGTCCATCTGCCACCCCGGGTCTAGGGCGGGCTGTATGGTGGCCCCATACGTGCCCACGCGACTCCGAGCAGACTCCAGGCCCAGCTCAACGCCAATCCGGCCATCGACGCTGGGCGCCAAGTCGCGCCGGCCCCATCTCTAGCTGGCGAAGGAGCACACGCTGCGACCTTCGGCCTCGGCGGACCACCGCGCCATCACCCTCAAGACAACGCTCCAGGCCGAACTGCGTGGCATGTGGGGCACTACGGCGAGAACCGTGGGGTTGCGGTGCCAGAAGCTTATGTGCCCCGCATGGTGGATCGAGAGTGCGCACTGGAAGAAGACCATGTCTCGTTCCTTGGGCCAGGCTGGGGCGAGGAGCCACTAGAAGATGAGCTCTTTCAGGAGCCCCAAGAGGGCCTCGACGGCCGCGCCGGCGGCAACAACTATCTGGTACCACTACTTCCTCAGGAGCAAGTTTATGCTAACCATGGGTCGCAGGAGGTAAAGGTCGCCATGGCAGATGGCTGCCCTAATGCTGCAGCCTCCTATACCTTGGGAGGAGGGCACCGGGGGCTGCAGGAGAGGGGCCGAGATCTGGGCTCGTCCCCGCGGTGCTCGGCACCAGGCGCACTTGATACGTCTCCAACGTATCTATAATTTTTGATTGTTCCATGCTATTATAATACCCCTTTTGGATGTTTATGGGCTTTATTTTACATATTTATATCATTTTTGGGACTAACCTACTAACCGGAGGCCCAGCCCATATTGCTGTTTTTTTGCCTATTTCAGTATTTCGAAGAAAATGATTATCAAACGGAGTTCAAATGGAATGAAACCTTTGGGAGCGTGATTTTTGGTACGAACATGATCCGGAGAGCTTGGAGTGCAAGTCAAGAAGCTTCCAAGGGCCCCGCGAGATAGGGGGCCGCGCCCCCTCTGTAGGGCGCGCCCCCTGTCTCGTGGGCCCCTCGGGCGGCCAACGACGTACTTGTTCCTCCTATATATACCTACGTTCCCCGAAAACATCTAGGAGCACCAATAAACACAATTTCCACCGTCGTAACCTGATGTATCCACGAGATCCCATCTTGGAGCCTTCGCCGGCACTCTGCCGGAGGGGTAATCAACCATGGAGGGCCTCTACATCAACATCCTTGCCCCTCCGATGAGTTGTGAGTAGTTTACCACAGACCTACGGGTCCATAGTGATTAGCTAGATGGCTTCTTCTCTCTTTTTGGATCTCAATACAATGTTCTCCCCCTCCCTTGTGGAGATCTATTCGATGTAAACTCTTTTGGCGGTGTGTTTGTCAAGATTTGATGAATTGTGGGTTTATGATCAAGTTTATCTATGAATAATATTTGAATCTTCTCATAATTCTTTTATGTATGATTGAGTTATCTTTGCAAGTCTCTTTCAATTGTCAGTTTGGTTTGGCCTACTAGATTGGTCTTTCTTGCCATGGGAGAAGTGCTTAGCTTTGGGTTCAATCTTGCGGTGTTCTTACCCAGTGACAGAAAGGGTTGCAAGACACGTATTGTACTGTTGCCATCGAGGATAACAAGATGGGGTTTATATCATATTGCATGTGTTTATCCCTCTACATCATGTCATCTTGCTTAATGCGTTACTCTGTTCTTATGAACTTAATACTCTAGATGCCGACAGGAGTCGGTCGATGTGTGGAGTAATAGTAGTAGATGCAGGCAGGAGTCGGTCTACTTGTTATGGACGTGATTCCTATATACATGATCATGCCTAGATAATCTCATAAGTATGCGATTTTCTATGAATTGCTCGACAGTAATTTGTTCACCCACCGTAATACTTATGCTATCTTGAGAGAAGCCTTTAGTGAAACCTATGGCCCCCGGGTCTATCTCTTATCATATTTGCTTTCAATTTACCTTTATTTGCATCTTTACTTTTTGCATCTATCTTACAAAATACCAAAAATATATTTATCTTATCATTCTATCTTTATTAGATCTCACTTTCGCAAGTGGCCGTGAAGGGATTGACAACCCCTTTATTGCATTGGTTGCGAGTTCTCACTTTGTTTGTGTAGGTGCGTGGGACTTTTGAGGAGCCTCCTACTGGATTGATACCTTGGTTCTCAAAACTGAGGGAAATACTTACGCTATACTTTGCTGCATCACCCTCTCCTCTTCGGGGAAAACCAACGCAAGCTCAAGACGTAGCAAGAAGGATTTCTGGCGCCGTTGCCGGGGAGGTCTTCGTTCAAGTAAAGACATACCAAGTACCCATCACAAACCCATCTCCCTCGCATTTACATTATTTGCCATTTGCCTCTCGTTTTCCTCTCCCCCACTTCACCCTTGCCGTTTTATTCGCCCTCTCTTTCCCAATCTCCTCCTATCTTTTCGCTTGCCGTTTTCCTGTTTGCTTGTGTGTTGGATTACTTGTTGCCATGGCGCAAGATAATACCAAGTTGTGTGACTTCTCGAATACCAATAATAATGAATTCCTTAGTACTCCGATTGCTCCTCTTAATCATGTTGAGTCTTGTGAAATCAGTACCGCTTTGTTGAATCTTGTTATGAAAGATCAATTTGTTGGCCTTCCTAGTGAAGATGCCGCTACTCATCTAAACAATTTTGTTGAATTGTGTGACATGCAAAAGAAGAAAGATACGGATAACAATATTGTCAAATTGAAGTTATTTCCGTTTTCACTTAGAGATCGTGCTAAAGTTTGGTTTTCGTCTTTGCCTAAAAATAGTATTGATTCTTGGAACAAGTAGTGCAAAGATGCTTTTATCTCTAAGTATTTTCCTCCCGCTAAGATCATCACTCTTAGGAACGATATTATGAATTTTAAACAACTTGATCATGAGTGCATGCTATAGAAGAAATCAATGTTTTGAGTGGAAAGATGGATGAACTTATGAAGATGTTTGCTACTAAAAATACTCCTCTTGATCCCAATGATATGCCTTTGTCTTCCTTGATTGAGAATAATAATGAATCTATGGATGTGAATTTTGTTGGTAGGAATAGTTTTGGAAACAACGCTTATAGAGGAAATTTTAATGCTAGATCATTCCCTAGTAATTCCTCTAATAATTATGGAAATTCCTACAATAATTTTTATGGTAATTTTAATAAGATACCCTCTGATTTTGAGAATAGTGTGAAAGAATTTATGATTTCTCAAAAGAATTTTAATGCTTTGCTTGAAGAAAAATTGCTCAAAGTTGATGATTTGGCTAGGAACGTTGATAGACTTTCGGTTGATGTTAATTCTCTTAAACTTGGATCTTCTTCTCCTAAGCATGATATAAATGAGTCTCTCAAATTAATGAGAATTTCCATTGACGAGTGCAAGGAAAGAACCGCTAGATTGCGTGCTAAAAAAGAAAGCTTTATAAAAGCATGTTCTTCTAGTCTTCGTGAAAATAATGATGAGGATCTTAAAGTTATTGATGCGTCTCCGATTAGATCTATGTTTTGCAATACGAATTTTGATGATTATGGGAGTGATGATGAATCAACTTTGCCTAGAAGGCGTCCCAAAAAATTCGGAGTCTTTAGATCTTGATGTTAAATTTGGTAAAAGTGAGATTGGAGAATCCTCAACTTCTAATAATATTGAACCTACTATCTCAGATTTCAAGGAATTTGATTATGATAATTTCTCTTTAAAAGGTTGTATTTCCTTGTTGCAATCCGTTGTTAATTCTCCTCATGCTTATAGTCAAAATAAAGCTTTTACCAAACATATTGTAGATGCTTTGATGCAATCTTATGATGAAAAACTTAATTTGGAAGTTTCTATACCTAGAAAACTTAATGATGAGTGGGAACCTACTATAAAGATTAGAATTAAAGATTAACATCATTGATCCTCCACGATTCCGAAAACTTTATGTGAAATTCTAGGTTTCCATGATCTTGATGATTGCTCTTTAAATTTGCACCTTGCGGATTCCACCATTAAAAAGCCTATGGGAAGGATCAATGATGTTATTATTGTTGCAAATAGAAATTTGGTGCCCGTAGATTTTATTGTTCTTGATATAGATTGCAATCTTTCTTGCCCTATTATTCTTGGTAGACCTTTCCTTAGAAAGATTGGTGCGATTATTGATATGAAGGAAGGGAACATTAGATTCCAATTTCCTTTAAAGAAAGGCATGGAGCGCTTTCCAAGAAAGAAAGTCAAATTACCTTATTAATCTATCATGCGTGCTACTTATGAATTTAGTGCCAAAGATGGCACTAGATCTATCTTTGCTTTTATGCCTAGCTAGGGGCGTTAAACAATAGCGCTAGTTGGGAGGCAACCCAATTTTCTTTATGTTTTTTGTTTTTTCTCCTGTTTAGTAATAAATCTTGCATCTACCTTCTGTTTAGATGTGTTTTATCTTTTAATTAGTGTTTGTGCCAAGTAGAACCTATAGGATAACCTACGATGATAGTTGATTTGATTCTGCTGAAAAACAGAAACTTTGCACGCACGAATATAATTTTGTTAAATCACAGGAACGTGCTTTTCGTTGATTATTTTTGATGCTGTTCAACAGACAAATTGTCCAGGACTTCCTATTTTGGTAGGATTTTTAGAGTTCCAGAAGTTTGCGTTAGTTACAGATTGCTACAGACTGTTCTGTTTTTGACAGATTCTGTTTTTTGTGTGTTGTTTGCTTATTTCAATGCATCTATGGCTAGTAATTCAGTCTATGAACCATAAAGAAGTTGGAATACAGTAGGTTTAACACGAAAATAAATAAAGAATGATTTCATTGCAGTACCTTATGTGGTGGTTTTGTTTTCTTTCACTAACGGAGCTTATAAGATTTCCTGTTGAGTTTTGTGTTGTGAAGTTTTCAAGTTTTGGGTAAAGCTTTTATGGACTATGGAATAAGGAGTGGCAAGAGCCTAAGCTTGGGGATTCCCATGGCACCCCAAGATATTCAAGTATAGCCAAAAGCCTAAGCTTGGGGATGCCCCGGGAAGGCATCCCCTGTTTCGTCTTCGTTCATTGGTAACTTTACTTGGAGATATATTTTTATTCGCCACATGATATGTGTTTTGCTTGGAGCGTCATGTATTATATTAGTCTTTGCTTTTTAGTTTACCACAATCATCCTTGCTGTACACACCTTTTGGGAGAAGCCTATTTGATTAGAATTTGCTAGAATACTCTATGTGCTTCACTTATATCTTTTGAGCTTGATAGTTTTTGCTCTAGTGCTTCACTTATATCTTTTAAAGCACGGTGTTGTCTTAATTTTGAAGAAATTGTTAGTCTCTCATGCTTCACTTATATTATTTTGAGAGTCTTTTAGAACAGCATGGTATTTGCTATGATCATAAAGTTGGTCCTAGAATGATGAGCATGCAAGTTGGGTATAATAAAAACTATCATAGAAGGTGAATTGGATGCTATGATCAATTTGATGCTTGATATTTGTTTTGAGATATGGGGGTAGTGATATTAAAGTCATGCTAGTTGGGTGATTATGAATTTAAAGAATGCTTGTGTTGAAGTTTGTGATTCCCGTAACATGCACGTATGGTGAACCGCTTTGTGATGAAGTTGGAGCACAATTTTATTTATTGATTGTCCTCCTTATGAGTGGCGGTCGGGGACGAGCGATGGTCTTTTGCTACCAATCTACCCCCCTAGAAGCATGCGCGTAGTGCTTTGGTTTTTGATGACTTCTAAAATTTTGCAACAAGTATATGAGTTCTTTTGATTAATGTTGAGTCCATGGATTATACGCACTCTTTCACCCTTCCACCATTGCTAGTCTCTCTTGTACCGTACAACTTTCGCCGGTACCATACACCCACCATCTACCTTCCTCAAAACATCCACCATACCTACATATTATGGCATTTCCATAGCCATTCCGAGATATATTGCCATGCAACTTTCCACCGTTCCGTTCATATGACACGCATTACTTTTGTCATATTGCTTTTTGCATGATCATGTAGTTGATATTGTATTTGTGCCAAGGCCACCTTCATAATTTTCATACATGTCGCTCTTGATTCATTGCATATCCCGATACACCGTCGGAGGCATTCATATAGAGTCATATCTTGTTCTAGCTTTGAGTTGTAAATCCATAAAAGTGTGATGATCTTCATTATTAGAGCATTGTCCTAGTGAGGAAAGGATGATGAAGACTATGATTCCCCCACAAGTTGGGATGAGACTTTGGACTTTACAAAAAAAGGAAAAAAAGAGAAAGGCCAAAAAAAGGAGAAAGGCCAAAAAGAAAAGAAAAAAGAAAAAAAGAAAAAAAATCATAAAAAAATAAGAGAAAAAGAGAGAAGGGACAATGCTACTATCTCTTTTTCCACACTTGTGCTTCAAAATAGCACCATGATCTTCATGTTAGGGAGTCTCATATGTTGTCACTTTCATATACTAGTGGGAAGTTTTCATTATAGAACTTGGCTTGTACATTCCAATGATGGGCTTCCTCAAAGTGCCCTAGGTCTTCGTGAGCAAGCAAGTTGGATGCACCCCACTTAGTTTCTTTTATTGAGCTTTCATATATTTATAGCTCTAGTGCATCCGTTGCATGGCAATCCCTACTCACTCACATTGATATCTATTAATGGGCATCTCCATAGCCCGTTGATACGCGTAGTTGATGTGAGACTATATTCTCCTTTTTGTCTTCTCCACAACCACCCTTCTATTCCACATATAGTGCTATGTCCATGGCTCACGCTCATGTATTGCGTGAAAGTTGAAAAAGTTTGAAATTATTAAAGTATGAAATAATTGCTTAGCTTGTCATCGGGGTTGTGCATGATTAAATACTTTGTGTGATGAAGATAGAGCATAGCCAGACTATATGATTTTGTAGGGATAACTTTCTTTAGCCATGTTATTTTGAGAAGACATGATTACTTTGATTAGTATGCTTGAAGTATTACTATTTCTTATGTCAATATGAACTTTTATTTTGTATTCATTTGGATCTGAACATTGATGCCACAATAAAGAAAATTACATTATGAATTATGCTAGGTAGCATTCCACATCAAAAATTCTCTTTTTATCATTTACCTACTCGAGGACAAGCAGGAATTAAGCTTGGGGATGCATGATACGTCTCCAACGTATCTATAATTTTTGATTGTTCCATGCTATTATATTACCCCTTTTGGATGTTTATGGACTTTATTTACACATTCATATCATTTTTGGGACTAACCTACTAACTGGAGGCCCAACCCATATTGCTGTTTTTTTGCCTATTTCAGTATTTCAAAGAAAAGGATTATCAAACGGAGTCCAAATGGAATGAAACCTTCGGGAGCGTGATTTTTGGAACGAACATGATCCGGAGAGCTTGGAGTGCAAGTCAAGAAGCATCCGAGGGCCCCACGAGATAGGGGGCCGTGCCCCTGTCTCGTGGGCTCCTCGGGCGGCCACCGATGTACTCTTCCTCCTATATATACCTACGTACCCCGAAAACATCCAGGAGTACCACGAAACACAATTTCCACCGACGTAACCTTCTGTATCCACGAGATCCCATCTTGGAGCCTTCGCTGGCACTCTGCCGGAGGGGGAATCAACCACGGAGGGCCTCTACATCAACATCCTTGCCCCTCCGATGAGTTGTGAGTAGTTTACCACAGACCTACGGGTCCATAGTTATTAGCTAGATGACTTCTTCTCTCTTTTAAGATCTCAATACAATGTTCTCTCCCTCCCTTGTGGAGATCTATTCGATGTAAACTCTTTTTGCGATGTGTTTGTCGAGATCCGATGAATTGTGGGTTTATGATCAAGTTTATCTATGAATAATATTTGAATCTCTCTGAATTCTTTTATGTATGATTGATTTATCTTTGCAAGTCTCTTCGAATTATTAGTTTGGTTTGGCCTACTAGATTGGTCTTTCTTGCCATGGGAGAAGTGCTTAGCTTTGGGTTCAATCTTGCCGTGTTCTTACCCAGTGACAGAAAGGGTTGCAAGAAACGTATTGTATTGTTGCCATCGAGGATAACAAGATGGGGTTTATATCATATTGCATGTGTTTATCCCTCTACATCATGTCATCTTGCTCAATGCGTTACTCTGTTCTTATGAACTTAATACTCTAGATGCAGGTAGGAGTCGGTCGATGTGTGGAGTAATAGTAGTAGATGCAGACAGGAGTCGGTCTACTTGTTATGGACGTGATGCCTATATACATGATCATGCCTAGATAATCTCATAAGTATGCGATTTTCTATCAATTGCTCGACAGTAATTTGTTCACCCACCGTAATACTTATGCTATCTTGAGAGAAGCGTCTAGTGAAACCTATGGCCCCCGGGTCTATCTCTTATCATATTTGCTTTCAATCTACCTTTATTTGCATCTTTACTTTTTGCATCTATCTTACAAAATACCAAAAATATATTTATCTTATCATACTATCTTTATTAGATCTCACTTTCGCAAGTGGCCCTGAAGGGATTGACAACCCCTTTATTGCGTTGGTTGCGAGTTCTCAGTTTGTTTGTGTAGGTGCATGGGACTTTTGAGGAGCCTCCTACTGGATTGATACCTTGGTTCTCAAAACTGAGGGAAATACTTACGCTAAAATTTGCTGCATCACCCTCTCCTCTTCGAGGAAAACCAACACAATCTCAAGACGTAGCAGCACTCCGGAGGTAGGCCCTCTGCCGGGGAGGTGCCACAGGGCCTGCCCCCGGCAGAGGACCCATGGTCATCGGGGGAACCGTTGGCGACCGCTCTACCCCATTGGCGTCGTCCTTGGTTTCCGGTCGCCGTCAATGGCGGTAGAGTGCGGTGCAAGGCGGGGCCCTCGTTTGGCGATATGAAGCAAGGCCGGTACCTGTGAAGCTCGCCGCCCCGTGACACTCTCACGTAATAATGAGTGGGGCTGTACACGCCCCAGAGTCTCCGGAGAGCCGCCCTCGGGCCTCGGGGGCTCCCTCCCATGCCCAGTGGAAGCACGTAGCTCCGCATTGGTGAGAAGACGTCGAAGACTAGACTAGGTGCAGGACGCGGCTTTTTGCCTTTTCCTCTGTTGACAAGTTTCTTCGATTTGAATTTAAGTTGGATTTGAGCTTGAGGCTTGCGTGAGTCTGGGAAGGGGTGCTTAGTCTTGTTCGAGCAATCTCTCGTGTTCTGGTTTTGGCTTTACGCCCAAGTTAGCGTCAGCTGCCTCCCCTCATGAGCCTCTCGCGAGCCGGGCCAGGCCAGGCACCTCTGCGATCCGGACCGCTGTTGCCGCACCCTCTCCGGAGGTTCTCACCGCAGGATCAATGGGACCACCCAGAAGACACTTGAGTCGTTGCGGCCCCCACAGGCCCGCTCAGGATTCGTCAGGGTCAAGAGGTAAACAGGTCAGCTGACCCATCACCGGGCCAGTAGCTAAGCTCACACGCAGCGTTACACTTACAAGGATATTGATCGCAAACCTTTACATGAGGGGCTTCCCCTCCCAAAATGCTCTTACAGTCTTCAGGGCCAAGCCCGAACTTTCTTCACGCAGGGTAAACAGTGGTGACGTACGATCAGTCGGACATATCACTCGCTGCATCATCTGGGGTGCCTCCAGAGGCATCGCTGGCGTCATCACCATCACCACCAACACCGCTTCCAGTGTCAGGCGCTTCCACCACGCCACCTTCATCGGCGACCACGATCACGCCGTCATCATCAGACGCGAAGGCCCTAACAAGGACGTCCTTGTTGTCCTCCACCCATTGCACCAGGTCGCCCCGGATGGCTATGGGCAAGGTGCAATGGCAGCATCGAAATCGAAGTGGGGATCCATGTTCTGCAGATGGCTGAAGACACGGGAGAAGGCACGCCCAAGCAAGGCTCGGCTCCTCTTCTCGACGAGCCAACGAGACCTCTCGGAGCGGTTCTCCAGAAGCGTCACCACATCAGTGAAATATTGGAGGTTGCCGGCATAGTTGGTCTCATGCGGCACCTCGGCAGCGGCCTCGCAAATGTTGCCCAGGGCCGTGTTAGCCCGTTCCCTGAGCGTTCGGAGCATGGGGGCGTGCTCATGCTCCAGGACCCGCCTCTGACGGATCTCATCCTCGTTCTGCCGCGCGATGGCCTCGGCGCCATCAACCCTCTGTCGGAAAAGAAGCAGCTCGGCACGGGAAGAGGCCAGCTCCGCTTGCGCTGTGCCAAGGCCGGCCGCGGAGAGGTCCGCACCCTGCGTTACTTCGGCCAGTTTGGCCCTAAGGGCCGCGGTCCTACCCTCAGCTTCGGCCCTAATCAGCTCCAACCTCGCTTCGTATTGGCACTCAAGACCCGAACGAGCTTCCGCCACGCGGCAGTCGACCTCTTCCTAGGCTCGGGCTTCGCGCGCGGCGATGTCATCCTCCGCCTGAGCCACCAGGCGCTCCCTCGTCTCCAACTGCTCAAGGTCGAGGTTGCGCTCGGCGGCCTCCAGCGTCAGTGCTTCCTCGCGCTTCTGGAGCTCCGCCTAGTCGACGGAGGCCTCCTTCAGCGACACAAGGGCCGCCTGGCGCAGTTCCACTTGCTCCTCCAGCGAGTTGCTCCAGGCTTGGAGCTCCCACACGCGCTCCTCTGCATCCTTGCACCGTGGTCTGCTTTCCGGGCCTCCTCGACGGCTCGGGAGCAGGCCTCTCACGAGGCCACCAGTGACGCTTTAGCCTTCACGTTGTCAAGGTCACGCTGGTGATGCGCAAAGGCAACGATTACCTTCAGCTTGCACCTCTCTTCAGCGAGGCGCAAGCCTTCGACCTCAAGGCGCGGAGCTCTGCTCTGATCCGGCTTACTGCATCCATCGCCCCCTGGAGGAATTCTTGGCGAAGGGCGCGGAGCTCGCGAGCACGCCTGAGTACATCTTCCACAACATCCTCCATCACTGGCGAACCCGGGGGGCACTGGGGCGGCATTCCCCCTCCCGGCGCAGGGCTAGGGGCTGGTGCCCTAGCAATCGCTAGACGGGCCGCGCCGGGAGCCCGGCCTGGCACCGGTCCGTTCCCAGAAGAGAAGCTTAAGACTGACTTCAACCAATCGCCATTCACGATCAAGGAAGGAGCACGGGGCAAGCTAGTCGTGCCCCAGGAGAACCCGTGAAGGGAGGACAGCAGGCGCGCAAGCTCGAGATGCCCGGCAGGACGGGCCACTTCCCCGACTGGCCGAGCGGCAGGGGCGCCGCTTGAGCTCGGCACGCCCAGGGTCAGCAGCGAGGACAAAGCTTGGGGGGATAGCTCTTTGGCCGTCTCTGCGAATTCAGCAGGAAGGACCCTGAAAAGGCCGCAATCAGCTGCGAGAACAGAGAAATAAAGGAGCAAAGAAAGAAGAGGACTTACTCATCCATGGCGAAGTACTTCCTACGCTTCAACAAGCGGCAAGGGCGATCTTCACCGCCTAAGGCCTCCTTCCTCTTGCAGAGGGCCTCGAAATCTACTCGAAACCAACCTAAGCGCTTGGCGCAGGGGTTGGTCTGTGGCATGGGGGAGGCGTCAAGGCGTTCGGCGCTAAGGGGACCGGCCTGAGGAGCGCCACCGAGAACCACCTCACGAGGGACGGCTGGGGCCTCAACCTCGGGAGCCTCAACCTCGGGAGCCGTAGACCGCAACTCCTTGCCTGCCACTGCTCCAGGACGGGCTTCGTGAGATGTCGCCTCCGGAGCTCCACGCGGCATCAGCACCTCCTCAACATCATCCCCTTCGGCTCCCGACAGTTTTCGTCTCCCCGCTCCATCGCCTGAGACAGAGCCGCTTTGGGCAACCGTGAAAGCAACCACGGTGACAGGATTCTCGTGGGGCCCCCTGAGGTCAGTCGGGCGCACCCCCCACTCGTCGAAGCTGGGCATCCGCTTCACGAAATCGGCCCTGCCCGAACAAAGATACAGGAGGGCACCATCATGTCAGAGGCTGCCCGGGGAAGGGTCGCCAGTCAGGACCTTGAGCACCGTCCTCAGTGCTTCAGGCGCCAGGTCCTCCTCCTGGAGCCGCATGCGGTCTTTGTTCCCCGCACAATCCCACATCCAGCGAGAGTGGCGCTGGAGAGGAGCAATGCGACACTGGAGGAACTCCTTCACCACCTTGGGTGCCGTCACGTTGAGCGCCCTCAAGGTCTCAAAATGGCGCCAGACGAAGATGAGCCGGGGGCTCACGAGCGCCTCATGACCCTAGACTGAGCTAGGAACAGCAGGCGCGGTTGGGTGCGAGAGCAGGGGGCTGGGTACCCCAACGTCCACATACAGCCACCGCTCTCTGAACTTGGCCTCAGAGGGAGGAAGGCCAAAGTCGATCCCTGAAGCAGCCGTCTCTAGCGCGGCGAGGAAGCTCACACACCCCGAGCATTGAGTGGGGTCGCTCAGGCGCCAAGAGAAGAAGTGGCGCAATAGGGAAATGGAAGGAGGAATGCCCACCATTGCCTCGCAAACAAAAGCAAAGACAGCCAGGAGGGTAATGGACTCAGGACCGAGGTGCATCATGTGGATTTGATAATGGGAGAGCACCGCACTGAAGAAAGCAGATAAAGGGGGAACCAGACCCGCCCACAAGGCGTCGGCGAAGAACCGTACCTCTGTGATGACCCTATCAATAGAAGCATGGGACGCAGGCCAAGCCGTGGTCCGACCACACTCGTTGAAGATGGTGGCAAGAGCAGAACGGACCTTGCGCAGGGCCTTGGGATTGAGTATGACGACCGATCGACGGCGGGGGCCACCGCCGGAGGCAAGCGGGACGAAGGTGTGGGCTTCTTCCCCTTTTCCTTCTTCGTTGCGCCATGGCAGTCGAAAAATGGGAGAGCTCGAGTTGGATTGGAGGCGGAGGTTGAAGCTCGAGGAAGGAGGAAGGGCAGGAAGCGTGCGGGCGGCGAAAGGGGAATAGCTGTGAGCAACCATGGGTCCGCCTAGCCAGGCACATAATGAGGCATCGTGGGGAAGCGGAGACGCCCACGTCCAATCAACCACCATGCGGTGCCCGAGGCCCCAGGCTGTTGGGGCCTGCGGCGCTTCGCACTTGCCCCTTCGCTTCTCTGCTAAGCCAAGCCCGGGCGCGCCTTGGGCCCGGGGGCTACTGTCGGTGTTCTGGGAACGGGGGTCCCCAGACTTGCCTGCCTGCGGCCTGCGGCATGGCTCAAGTGGGGGCCCAATGCAGCCCAGCTTCATCAACTCAAGCTCAAGACCCTCGCGAGGGGCCAAGCCTCACGGGGTGGACGACAGGAAGCTTCTTCAGGAGCAGCCTCCTCAGGCAGGCTCGTGAGGAGGCGGAGAGAGCAAGGCAGGACACCTCCCGAGGAGCCCGTGATGCAAGCCATGACGATCAAAGGCCAGGCGGGCGCCAGCCTGCGCAGTGTCCTTGTTTCCCTTTCGGTGCAAAGGGGGCAAGCACAGGCCAAGGCATCAGGCAAAGGTTACCGTTTCGGTGCAACAAGACCAAGACCAGCAGAACGGCAGGATGGAGGTCATCATGGAGCCGAGGGCGGCGTCATCGTTAGGGCCTTTGGCAGCCGAAGACCAACTTTAGTCAGGATAAGTGTACCAGATGTTCCCCTTCAAAATGGCCAATTGTTGGCGCCCTTCCCGCTCATTATTTGGGGAAGAGGCCCAGGGCCTCGCTCTATAAATAGGACTAGCCACCACAGGGTAGAGGCATCTAGAAACAGATCGATCAGAGAGAGAGAGAGAGAAGTGACTGAACTCACCCAAGCAGTTCATCGCACCAGCTTAGGAACAGCCCCTCGCGAGGCTGTTCTCCATTTGTACTATTCATCATCAGCCCCTGAGGCAATCCACCACACCACACACTGGAGTAGGGTATTACACCACAATGGTGGCCTGAACTAGTATAAATCTCGTGTCCCTTGTGTGTTGATCTTTCTTGCTTAGATCCTTGCAAGACTTCGAGACATGAGCTGGTAGGGGAGAGATCTCCGTGCGCACCCCATTGTCCGAACCTCAAGGGTCTGCCGGAACCTGAAATCCGACAGATACCAAGGACCTGAACACGTGGGAGGTACCTCTGAATCTAGCCTATATAACCTACGCGGCAAAGGATGCATACGCATGCTACGACATGTACAGGCAGATCTTGGACATGAGGGCGTGTCTGCTTCCCGTAACCGACGAGTACACGGACAGCCGCAGCGTCATGATCAAGCATGCCAGGAAGGTCTAGATGTTGTACTTTATCTGTTTATAAGCACCTTTATCATCTGAGTGTTTCATGCATTAGCATATGTGTCGTAATTATCTGTTTTGTATGAAATATTTCTTTTAAGAACCCATTAACCTGATTGCTTTTTTAGTGGATATTTGCTTATGTATGTAACTAGTTCACTTGTCCGTTAAAAAAACTAGTTCACTCGGCTTCCGTGCGTTGAATCTCCTTCCTCCCAACATATTCCCCTCCTCAGGTGGACCCAGCAGGTCTCTGAATTTTCTCCCACTTTCTTTTTCGATGTAAATTGAGTTTTCTCCCAGAACTTTTCCCTAGAACCAACTCAACTGTCCCATGTCTAGCCTAAAAAATAATAATACCCCACGTACTATTAACTCATAAAATTTAAATGATATTTTATTTCGTAAGTTGAAAGTTCTGACAAAATTATAATAATAATTTTTTATATATAACTTGGCAAGTTAACTCCTAGTGATTGCGTACATAAGCTTGCAATGATTTTACTGACCAATGCAGTAATAGACGTGCAATCATGTGTTTATGTTTTTGTGACATTTCTCCGTCTAGCCCAACATGATATTTTCACCCAGCCCAGCAAGTCTGCCGATTTCAAGAAAAATGCAAATGGGATTTGAACGGGCTGCATAGATGCTACATCATTGTTTCACCCAGCCCCCCAAATGGACTAAAAAACAAATGGACTGGCTGACATGTCGGCCAGTAGGTCGAAGCCTAAGAAGGCGTTGGATTTACATCCAACGGTCGGCATTCTTCTTCAATCTCTCGTCTTCTTCCCCCAGCGCTGCCGAGACCGCCTGCTCCAGCCTTCGGTGTCAAGCGACGTTGTTTTGCGCTCCTCAGTGAAACGCTACCCCGCCGACGGCTAGGCCATCCCTCCACTCTGCACCTCCTGTTATTCTCTGCCGAGTGTAGGCCCACCCCGCACCCGAACCATTCAAGTTTCTCACTCCTCTTCGTCTGCGACTCCACTGCCGCGTCTTCCCCATCTCCATGTCGTTCCAGTCTGGGGCCTCGCCGTCATCCACCGCCTCGGTGCGCTCGGCGTGGCATGGTCAACATATGAGAGTCATCGCAAGAGGACTGTACTTGGAGAGCCTGACGGCTGGGACCCACGAGGTCCATGGTCGCACGCAAGGAAAGTTCCTCCTTATTACGCATTGTACATGGACTATACGTGGGAAGGGTTTCTGTATTTCGCAAAAAAAAGTTCCCCCCACTGACAGGTCAGACGAACCAACTATATCATCGCACGCAAGGAAGTGCCTCCTTGTTACGCACAAAAAAATGAATACCCCCTACTAGCTGGGACCCACCATAGTGGGTGGCTGACTTGTGGGCCAACTAAGTTGACGGGGACGGAGGGCTTTGTCAACTTAGTCAATATGAACGATTCTAGCTCCGATGACCGTACGATGTCCATCCAACGGCCATAGTGCTTCTTCAACCTCTGGTCTTCTTGCTCCAGCCGCCCAAAGCAGCGCCGGTCGTGCCGCGTGCTCCTGCCTCTCGTGGCCGGCTGTGATGCCGCGGAGGCCTCACCGCCCCTACTACTCCCACCGCTGGCCCTGGGCATCACTCAACTCACCCACACCCCCTGTTATTCTGCGGCGACGGCAGCCTCACGCCGCAGCCGAACTAGTGAACGCTCGTACTCCACTCCACGTGGGCATCCACTTCCGCGTCTTCCCCGGCTCCGCGTCGTCCCCTTTCTAGGCCTCGCCCTCGTCCACCGCCTTTGTGCTCTCGGCGCAGCGTGGTCAATGTGGTCAACGACCGACTTCCATCGGAAGAGTACTGTACGTGGAGAGGCTGACAGCTGGGTCCATGGCCACAACCCTGTTTTTTGTGATTTGCCAAGTAAGTCGCTTTGTCAGGCCTGTTGGGCTGCAAATCTTTCAAGACGAGGAGAGCTTCATTTGGCTGGCGGAGAAAATGGCCTATCAGTAATGGGAAATGGGCTGTACATTTTTAAAACACATCAAACCGACAATTAGTTTCAAATTTCTTTTTTCCATTTCGAGATTTTAAATTGCATTTATTTGTATGCATGGACAATTTGTTGGATTTTATATTGATATACATTTATTTTTAAAATCTTTTTGAATGTGACTCGAAATTTCGGGATTAAAAACAGTTCGGGCCGCACTGAAATATGCAAAATTTCGTATAATTTTTTAACCGTGGCCACAATATAGGCTGTAATGCTAACAAAGAGAATATGGGCTCCAAAAAAACCTTAAGAATTAGCAAATGGGCTGTAAATTATTAGAAATAATGGCAGCTGGGCTATATGCTGTTTTCCATACATTTGAGGCTTTCCTAAAAAAAAGGTTGACGCACAAGCAGTGACTGTTGGATTTCCATCCAATGGCCGTCGTCCTTCTTCAATCTCTGCTCTTCCTGCTCCAGCCGCTCAAACAAGCGCCGACGGGACTGCCTGCTCCCTCCTTCCCGCGGCCGACTGTGCTGCCACGTAGGCCTCTGTCGGATTTCAGGGTCTGGCAGACCCTTGAGGTTCAAACTCTGGGGTGCGCACGAAGATCTTTCCCCTACCAACTCACGTCTCGAAGTCTCGCACAGAATCGAAGCTAGAAAGAAGAACACGCAAGGGACACGAGGTTTATACTGGTTCAGCCCACCATTGTGGTGTAATACCCTATTCCAGTGTGTGGTGTGGTGGATTGCCTCAGGGGCTGATGATGAACAATACAGAGGGAGAACAGCCTCGCGAGGGGCTGCTCTTGAGCTGGTGCGATGAACTGCTGGGGTGAGTTCAATAGCCTCTCTCTCTCTAGTCTACCCGAAATCTGCCCTCCTTTTCCCCTTTAGTGGCTAGCTCTATTTATAGAGGGAAGCCCTGGGCCTCTTCCCAAGTAATGAGCAGGAAGGGCGCCAACAATTGGCCAGTTTGAAGGGGAACATCTAGTACACTTATCCTGACTAAAGTTGGTCTTCGACTACGAAAGACTCTGACGGTGACGCCGTCCTGGGCTCCATGGTGACCTCCATCCTGCCGTTCTACTGCTCTTGGTCTTGTTGCACCGAAACGGTAACCTTTGCCTGATGCCTTGGCCCGTGCTTGCCCCCTTTGCACCGAAGGGGAAACAAGGACACTGCGCAGGCCGGCGCCGCCTGGCCTCGATCGTCATGGCTTGCATCACGGGCACCTCACAAGGTACCCTGCCTTGAGCTCACCGCCTCCTCGCGAGCCTGCCTGATGAGGCTGCTTCCTGAGGAAGCTTCTGTCGTCCGCCCCGCGAGGCTTGGCCCCTCGCGAGGGTCTTGAGTTTGAGTTGATGAAGCTGGGCTGCACTAGGCCCCCACTTGAGCCACGCCGCAGGCTGCAGGCAGGCAACTCTGGGGACCCCCGTTCCCAGAACGCCGACAATAGCCTCCGGGCCCAAGGCGCGCCCGGACTTGGCTTAGCAATGAAGCGAAGGGGAAAGTGCGAAGCGCCGCAGGCCCCAATAGCCTGCGGCCTCGGGCGCCGCGTGGCGGTTGATTGGACATGGGCGTCTCTGCTTCCCCATAACTGCACGACTTGACAAGTCCCTGTATGCAAAAATGGGTCATGATTACCTGCGATCATGGAGGCCGACGGTTGGCCTCCTCCGGCTATTAGTACGGAACGACGCGAGCCCTTCCAGTCAACCTCTCCCTGCTCTGCACCTTCTCCTTCACCTCTCCCCCTTGACTCGTCACGCCCCATGGTGCCCACGAAGAGGTTTTTAGCCGCAGAGAAGGGGAAGGCCCACCGGGAGGGGCCTGACTCTCCTCCAGCTAAGCGAGGCCGGGGCCGCCCTTGCAAGCATCCCGTGACTCCCGTGAAGACTGCCCGAGGCCCCGGCGGAGGCCGCTTGATCGGTGGGGGGAGATGCACTATGACCGCGCGGCCTCCCCGCCCTCGATTCCATTCTTCGGAGGTGCTGCCGGAGTTTGTTGTCTGGTCGGAGGATCCGGCCGGTACTTGGCTTCAGCTCCCTCGCTTCTTCGCCGGTGAGCTGCCAGCTGGTGCCACGAGCGGGCTCTGGCTCCAGGCGGATGGCTGCTGCAGTAGGGCCTCTTGGGTGGCGGTGGAAGTTTCCGTCACCGGGGAAGTGGCGTTGACCCGCGGCTGATAGACGTTTGCCCGCGCGTGTGGTCTTGGCCAGCGATGCACTCTCCACTTCAAGTTCAACAACGATGCCACCCTCTTCGTGAGGGTGTTCGGAGGAGACAGCCGCCGCGCCGGGTGCTGCCCCGAAGGCGATGACGACGGCCGTCCCCTCATCCTTGGCGACGGTAGCGGTGAAGACGGGGTCGGGTGTGCGCCCGGCGGCGCCAGTAGCTCTTCAAGCTTTGGCGACTCTTCTTCCGACGGCAGCTCCTCCAGCGGCGGCCGCGACTAGCCACCGCGCCGTCGTGCTCGCTTCAAGGGGGGAGGTGGATCGTCCCACCGCCGCGCCCAGGTGAAGCGTGAGGAGGAGGCCGCCTGAGCTCCGGAAGATGACACAGATCTTCCCCCTTGTGAGGTAGACAGTCGGGTCGCGCCTATTTTGCTTTATCTGCATAGAGAGAGAGAAATATGGAGCCCCGCGGCGGCGTGCTAGACTATTGATTTTAATTATCATGCTATTCCTTCTATCTTCATGCCATGCTATGGTGCTGTACGTTTGTCGGATTTCGGGTTCCGGCAGACCCTTGAGGTTCGAACACTGGGTTCGCACGAAGATCTCTCCCCTACCAGCTCACGTCTCGAAGTCTCGCAAAGATCTAAGCAAGAAAGATGAACACACAAGGGACACGAGATTTTATACTGGGTCAGGCCACCATTGTGGTGTAATACCGTACTCCAGTGTGTGCTGTAGTGGATTGCCTTAGGGGCTGATGATGAACAGTACAAAGGGAGAACAGCCTCGCGAGGGGCTGTTCTTGAGCTGGTGCGATGAACTGCTTGGGTGAGTTCAATCGCTTCTCTCTCTCTGGTTGATCACCAGATGATCTCGATGTGATCTCCATGCCTCTACCTTGTGGTGCCTAGTCCTATTTATAGAGCGAGGCCCTGGGCCTCTCCCCAAATAATGAGCGGGAAGGGCGCCAACAATTGGCCATTTTGAGGGGGAACATCTGGTACACTTATCCTGACTAAAGTTGGTCTTCGGCTGCCAAAGGCTCTGACGGTGACGCCGCCCTGGGCTCCATGATGACCTCCATCCTGCTGTTCTGCTGGTCTTGGTCTTGTTGCACCTAAACGGTAACCTTTGCCTGATGCCTTGGCCTGTGCTTGCCCCCTTTGCACCGAAAGGGAAACAAGGACACTGCGCAGGCCGGCGCCCGCCTGGCGCCCGCCTGGCGCCCGCCTGGTCCTCGATCGTCATGGCTTGTGTCACGGGGCCCCTCGGGAGGTGCCCTGCCTTGATCTCTCTGCCTCCTCGCGAGCCTTCCTGAGGAGGCCGCTCCTGAGGAAGCTTCCTATCGTCTGCCCCGCGAGGCTTGGCCCCTCGCGAGGGTCTTGAGCTTGAGCTGATGAAGCTAGGCTGCATTGGGCCCCCACTTGAACCACGCCGCAGGCAGGCAAGTCTGGGGACCCCCGTTCCTAGAATGCCGACAGTAACCCCCGGGCCCAAGGCGCGCCCGGACTTGGCTTAGCAGAGAAGCGAAGGGGCAAGTGCGAAGCGCCGTGGGCCCCAACAGCCTGCGACCTTGGGCGCCGCGTGGCGGTTGATTGGACGTGGGCGCCTTCGCTTCCCCACGATGCCTCGACAACCGCACGACTTGACAAAAAAGGGGTGCCCGGGCCAGATTGACCTGCTTTGTTCTTGCCTTCCTTGCTCCAGATCCCCTTTCTCGCCCTTCTCCTCCCTGCTTCCGAAATCCTCTAGATCTGCCTCAATCCTTCCCGTCCGGCAAGCTATGGCACCCCGCAAGACTCCGACTGAGGCCTGGTACTCCCCGACTCTGGATCCCCCAAATGTGTCGGAGAGGAATCTTGCCCTCGTGCACCAGAGGACGGTGGCGCAGGGCAACGCGGGAGCGACTGCGTTCAAGGTCGGCTCCAGCCAGCCTGAAGGCAACGGGATCACCTTTTACCCGCTCTTCGTGAGCGCCATCGTCGCTGGTCTGGTGCCTCCTTTTTCTGAGTTATTGCTTGCTATTCTTCGCCTGTAGAACTTGCAAGCTCTGCACCTCCACCCCAACTCTGTTCTTCTTCTGGCGATTATTGCCTACTATTGCGAGGCTCACGTTGGGATAAAGCCCTCGGTGGCCTTGTTGCGCCATTACTTTTATCTCTGGGTTTCTCGTGGCCCCATCTCCGCATGTGCGAGTTTTGTCGCATATTCTGGCTCCAACGCCATCTCGAAGCCCGGGAAGAGGATTGAAGGCTTCCAGAGCAGGTGGGTCATGGTGGATGTCGGGCGCATCCACCTCCGACTTGTGCTGCCCATGGAGCAGCCCAAGGCCGTTGATGCGTGGTCTCGCGCGGAGCTCGTCGACCCCCGCGAGAGGGCGGTGCTGGAGAGGATGGACGCTGACCTGAGGCAAGGCAACCTGGGGGCGGCGAAGCTGACCGGGGCCACACTCCTGAGGGAGTTTCTATAGCACCGGGTGGCTCCACTCAGAGAGAACTCGCTCCCGTTGTGGAGGCTCAAGGAAGCAGATGCTGCCATTTGCCTGAGCTCTGCAGCCCTGGCCGATGAAGATCTGGTCGCGGCCCTTCACTCCTTGGTTGGGGAAGACGTTGCGAGGCCGGACAGTGCTCATATCCCCCTGTTTCTTCGTGACGACTGGGAGCAGGCGGTGGACGCCATGCCCACCTTGAATGACGAGGGGCTAGTGCCCGCAGTGGCTCCCGGGTATCTGAAGGCATTGCTGACGGTGAATGTGTCCTCCAGCGACTCCAGCGGGAGTGAGGAGGAAGAAGAGGAGGAGGGGGAGGAAGAGTTCGACTCCGAGGCGACTGGCGAGGAGTCGGAGGAGTCCTTCCCCCAGCGCAGGTCTCGCACCCCCCAATCCATGTCGGATGACGACAAGACCAGCGCCAGGCGAGGAGGAGTGCATTCTCCCCCGGTCCCGAGGAAAGACAGGTCGGGGTTGGTGCCCCCAGGATCCGCTCTGGCTCCGGGGCGGTCTGAGGCCAGCTCCGGCCTTCCCAACGCGTCCTCTACTTCCATGCCTCCCAAGGCTGACCCCAGCTGCAGGCTCTCGGGCTTCAAGTTTGGGCGGAGGCTGCTTCAACCCGCGAGCGATGACCTGTAAGTACTCGATCCGTTCTCTGCGGCCCCGCTTGAGGCGAGTTCGCCTGCCGAGGCAGCGCCTTCGTCTGCGGGGAAGGGAGGCATCGTGGCTCGCGCTTCCCCTGCTCAATCGTCCTCCCGAGCCCAGCAGGGGCACTCTGGCGAGGAGTCAGCCCCCATGGCCCTACTGAGCCTGGATGGGCCTGGGCTTGGTGCTGCTGCTGAGATGCCCAAGGCTCGGGAGGCTCCTTCCTCCCAAGCCGTGATCACGCTGCCGTCCTATCCGCCTGCTCCACCAGCTCCCGTCTCTCCTGATCCCTCCGCTGTCTTGGACCAGGTCGCCAACAAACTGGGCCGGCTTCGGGACGATCTCCAGAGCGCGGACCCCCGCCTAGTGGTCGGGCGCCTGGAGTTAGCCTCCGGCTGGGCCCGCTCTGCTGCCTCTGTCCGAGTAGCGCTGAGGCAGGCTGCGCCCGCCTCCGATGAGGAGAAGCAAGCCGCCCGCCAGGCTAAGGCTGCTCGCGATGCTGCCCAAGGCGAAGCTGCGGATTCCCAGGGCCACTTTAAGGTGTTGGAGGTCGAGCTGCAAGACCTGCGTGAGGAGCTCGTGAAGGAGGTTCGCATCCGCCAGGAGGAGGAGGGGATGAAGGCTCGGGAGGCTGCCGTCAAAGATCGGGACGCCGAGCTTGTTGACCGTTGCGGTCGGTTGGAGACGCTGGAGCAGGCGCTGAAGGTGGAGAGGGCCGAGCTAGACTGCAAGGCGAAGGTCCTGGCCGAGGATCGGGTGGCCTTTGCTGAGCTGGAGGAGAAGGCTCGCGCCGCGCTGAAGACGCTCTATGAGAGCGGCTTAGAGGACCCGTTGGCTGGCGAAGAGGACGGCCCTGCCGAGCTGCTTCCCTTCCTGGTCCGTGCGCTTGAAGATGCCGCGGACGGCCTCGGTCCCACAGCCGAGGCCGAGGCGCGTGCCCTGTCGTCTGCAGCGCTGACGCGCGTGCTCAGCCACATCTACCTTCATGGCCCCAACGTCGACCTCGACAGCCTGATGGAACCCATGAGCGGCGACCTTGCCGCCGCCGCTGCTGAGGCTGTGAAGGGCCGAGCCGAGGTTTTGCTGGGGAAGTTCCATGCCTTCAGCATCTTGCCTAGCCGCGATGCCACCAGTTCCGCGGCTCCAGGAGGCGGAGCCGCCCAGCGTGGCTCCACCGCAGGCAGCAGCGCCACTGGAAAGTGATCCCCTTGTGTCCTTTGTCCATTTTTAGTTCCTGCAACATGCACCATGCCTCGTGGAGGCGTTTAAACTTGCGTTTGGTGTTGTGAAAACACTTTATGGCTTGTAATATTTGCTTTTGAATTCCTTAGGATTTGCATTTTCCCTCCTATTTGCCTGTGTTCTACGTCGGCAGGGCCCGGCCCCGCGCATACCGCAGCTGCCGTTAGCCCCGACCGGAAACCAGGACGGGACTAAGGAGTGAGGGGCTATGTGGCAAGTTAGGCTCGTGAGTCGCGATGCTCAGGAGTCCCTCTTGACGCGCAAACAGCAAGTAGGGAAGGGGCATAGGAGTGGATTTGTCATTCTACATCGGCAGGGTCCGGCCCCGCGCATACCTCAGCCGCCGTTAGCCCCGACCGGAAACCAGGACGGGACTAAGGAGTGAGGGGCTACGTGACCAGTTAGGCTCCTGAGTCGCGATGCTTAGGAGTCCCCCTTGACGCGCAAACGAGTCTTCGTACCTTGGCTCCGCTCAGGGGGAGGCGCGCGACGACCAGGTCCGAGGGACCTGGTTGGGTGGCGTGTGTTTGGGTGTAGCCCGGGCATAGCCCCCGTGTCCAGCCCCCTCGCGCGGCACTCCTGAGGGGAGGCGTTGCGATGGTACAAGACACTAAGCTCTGGGCTCCCTGAGGTTGATACGGCCGTGGGCCGCCCTCAGTTGTTTATCACCAGCGCGGAGCATAGCGCTTCTGTATGTGTACGGGCATAGCCGCTCCTCGGCAGTGTCGTCAGCCAGCACAGAGCATGGTGCTTCCACTGGTACGTGGGAGGGGGCTCCCCTCCGGGAGGAGCCCCCGGGACATGTACAACCCCACCCTGACACATGGCTGGCACAATAGGGCTAGGAGAGGTGTATCTGGGCTCCCGTGAGCTAGCGCAGGACTCACGAGGCCCTACCTCGAGGCGGGTTGCGCCTGGCTCTGGGCCTTTATCAATGGTGTGTTCCTGCAGGGTGGCTAGAATGCAAATTCTCTACGTCCTCAGGTCCCGGCCCTCGAGCGAGCTCAGCCGCCGCTGGTATGACAGGTCGCGATGCCGTGGGTCAAGGCCAGGGGGTGAGGGCTGGAGAGCTAGTAAGAGCCCGTGAGTCGCGATGCTTCGGTGCCCCCCTTTTAACGCGCAAGCGCTTTGCATGCAAGCGGAGAAGTCCGTGATAAGTAGCAGATGATGATCATGAGGACTAGGTTAAGCTCGGAGGAGCGAATTCATATAGGTAGATGCGAAGAAGTAAACGCCACTGGGTCTGGCCCGCAGCCTGGGGATAATGCAGCCCGAGGGGCGCCCCCAACAAAGCAGATGAAAAACATAAGCAAAACGGATACATGCCGCAGGGACGGACCCACGCTACCTGGGAATGATGCGGCCCTGCGGGCGCGCCCAGCTGAAGAGAAAACTTGAAAAGATGTCACCTGATACCATTGCAGAGTGAGCGTCGGAGTAGCTGTTGACGCGCGGTGAAGCAGCCAACCTTGACGAGCCCTCAGAGTCCTGAGCCTTGGGAGGCTCTGATGGTCCGGGCGGCTCCTCAAGGCCCGTCTCCATCTCCTCCATGAACACGTGGTGCCTGGCCACCTAAGCTTCCAGGATGCTCCTCATCAAGCACTGGTGGGCAGCAGCCGCGTTTGGCAGGCCGAAGGGCATGCGAACGTAGCTGTGAGGTGGACCCTCACAGCGCCCCACGCGTGAAGGCCAGAGGCGCTCTTGAGACGTGGCTCGGTTGAGCCCCGGTATGTTGATGCATACACGCAGCCCACCATCCTCGCCGGGATGTGGGGCTATAGCGGGTCACGCATGACTCTTGACTCCTGTAGCTCCTGAATGTTCCTCGCGATGAACTCCTGGGGGTTTTGCCTTCCTTGCCTTATACCTTCCTGAGGTAAACGTGCCTTGAAGCACGCCTCCAAGTGGTGCCTGAGCGCCTCCCTCGTGACCTTGGCGAGGTCAGTGGCCCTCCAGGAGAGAACCCCCGAGCCCTGCCCAAGGAGGGCGTCGGGCGCGCCTTCCTATGCGACAGAGGGTGGTGCCCCTTGGACGGGCGCGGATCCTAACGCAACACCTCCGGAGGGGCCTGCCTCGTGAGTTTTTGGGCTAGGTGAAGCCTTCTTCTTCTTAGGAACTGCCTCGGGGAGCCTCCCGCTCCTGTGATCTGGGTCTTCGATTGCCGCCGCCTGGAAGGCACGCTCAAGAGAACACACTGCATCCCTTTCCTCGCAAGGCACTGTGATGATTCCACTGCTTCCTGGCATCTTGAGGACATTGTAGCCATGGTGAGTCACTGCCATGAACTTGGCCAGAGCTGGGTACCCGAGGATGGCATTGTATGGCAAGCGGATGTTAGCGACGTCGAAGTCAATGAGCTCGGTGCGGTAATTCTTGCACTACTCAAAGGTGATGGGAAGATGAACTTGCCCTATTGGAACAGTGGAACCATCAGTAACTCCTGAGAAAGGCTTGGTTGGCTGAAGCTGATCGTATGGCACTTGGAGATTGTTGAACGTCTTGACGGACAGGACATTGAGCCCAGCTCCGCCGTCGATGAGGGTCTTGGTGACTTGCACATTGCTGATGATTGGGGAACAAAGCATCGGGAGGACCTCAGCCGTTGCCGCACACTTGAGCTGATCCGCTGAGCTGAACGTGATAGCGCATGCAGACCACCTGAGTGGGCGCGTGGCCTCAAGCTTGGGGAGGACTGCATTCACCTCGCGAGCAAACTGCTTGAAGATGCACTGAGAGGCTGGGGCCTGAGTGCCGCCCAGGATGCAGGAGATGGCGTGCGGCTCCTGGAAGCCCCCAGCCCCCTCGTCCTGGTGATGGTATTCATTCCTCCTTGGCGGTGGTGGCAGAGGAGGGCGGCCTGCGTTGCCTTAAGGGCGGTCCTCACGAGGCTGATCCCTCGAACCTCCCTCGCGAGGATGGTCCTGCCAGCGGTCCTCGCGAGGCCGGTCAAGCCACCCTTGGCGAGGGCCATGGTCTTCCCATCGTCCTCCACCTCTTCCTCCTCCTCGGCCATAGCCCCGGTCGTTGCGGTCGGGGCGTCGGCTGATACTTCCATCTCGCACGGCCCTGAGCTCCTGACATTCATTGGTGTTGTGTGTGTGGAGGTCGTGGTACATGCAGTACCGGCTGACCTTAGATGACTCAGGCTGATCCCTGCCTTGCTTGGCGTCTGGCTCTGCTGCGAGCATAGCAGCCCCCTTGCGCTTCACGTCCTTGACCTTGGGCTTCTTCTCTTCTAGGTCAGCAGCTGGGAGCTCGAGAAGGGAGATGCGCCCTTCCTCAGCCCTGGCGCACTTGGTAGACAGGTTGAACAACTCCAGCGATGTGCACAGGTCTTCATGGATTGCTAGCTCCTCTTTCATCTTGATGTCACGTACGCCGTTAGAGAAGGCTGAAATGATGGCCTCCTCAGTCACCTTGGGAATCTTGAGGTATGCATTGTTGAAGCGCTGGATGTACTTCTGCAGGGTCTCCCGGCTATTGCTTGATGCGGCGCAGGTCGCTCATAGCCGGGGGTCGGTCACGGGTGCCTTGGAAGTTGGGGATGAAGCGAGTGCGCATCTCGTCCCAGGAGGAGATCGTGCCTGGGGCCAGATTCAGGAGTCAGGTGCGGGCGCCGTCCTTGAGTGCCATGGGAAACCAATTCACCATGATCTTCTTGTCCCCGTTGGCGGCCTCGATGGCCAACTCGTAGAGCTAGAGGAACTCCATGGGGTCCGCAGTGCCGTCGTAGCGCGGAGGCAGGTCTGATTTGAACTTGCCGGGCCACGCGATGCTACGCAGCTCGGAGGTGAAAGCGCGGCAGCCTGTAGTGGCCACCGGAGCTCTCTGCTGAGGTGGGGCTTGCTCCTGGGGATTCCCGCGCACCGCTGCCTGGAGCAACGCTAGGTCTTGATGCATCGGTGCAAGGATGCGGTCATGGCGCACCGGTGCTGGGAGCACGCGAGCACCTTCTTGGGGGCGAGGGATCTCTTGACAGCTCGTTTCTTGTCGCGCAGGCGCCGGAGGAGGCGGGTCTCGACCTGGGGCCGCGCGCCTTGGAGCCAGGGCGCCTTCTTGGGGAGGAGGTGGAGGAGGCACCTCCTGGTCCTCGCCTCCTGCGTAGGATGGAGGGCGAGGCAGCGAGAGGGACGGCATGGGAGAGCCCCCTGCGGCGCTGACGAGCTCGGTGATGCGGGCGAGCCAATCCTCGTAGAGGTCGCCGACGGGGTGGTAGTACAGGAGCTCACGCACCAGGAGCAGCGCGACATGCACGTCCGTGGGGGTGCGACGGGCGTGGGACGACGACCGGGAGCACCAGCACGTCCGTGGGGGTGCGACGGGCGTGGGACGACGATCTGGCGGGCAAACGGCTTGACGTGGCGGCTCGAAGGTGGTGCGAATGAGCTGCCTAGGAGAGCTGCGACGACCGGGAGCACCAGCACAGTGTAGTGGGCGAGGAAGAGGTCGCGCAGCTCCTCCCAGGAGGCCACAGAAGCCGTCGGCAGGTGGAGCAGCCACATGCGCGGAACGCCGGTGAGGGCCATGGGAAACCAGCTAGCCATGGTCCTGTCATCGCCCCCAGCCTTGAGGGCGGCCTCCTCGTATGCCAGCAGGAAAGCCAGCGGATCCGTCGCGCCATTTTAGCGCGGCGGCATCTCTGGCTTGAACTTGCGTGGCCACTGCACCTGCCGCAGGGCGGGGGTCAAGGCTCGGAGCCCCCTGGCCCCAGTGCTGGCATCGATAGCCGGAGCGGGCCGCGTGCTGTCCGCCATGAGGGCGAAGCGCAGTGTCGATGGAGAGCGGGCCGACGGAAGGGAGAGCTTCGGCGCACCCCCTACCTGGCGTGCCAAATGTCGGATTTCGGGTTCCGGCAGACCCTTGAGGTTTGAACACTGGGGTGCGCACGAAGATCTCTCCGCTACCACCTCATGTCCCGAAGTCTTGCAAAGATCTAAGCAAGAAAGATGAACACACAAGGGACATGAGATTTTATACTGGTTCAGGCCACCATTGTGGTGTAATACCCCACTCCAGTGTGTGGTGTGGTGGATTTCCTCAGGGGCTGATGATGAACAGTACAAAGGGAAAACAGCCTCGCGAGGGGCTGTTCTTGAGCTGGTGCGAAGAACTGCTTGGGTGAGTTCACTCGCTTCTCTCTCTCTCTCTCTGGTTGATCTCCAGATGATCTCGACGTGATATCAATGTGATCTCCATGCCTCTACCTTGTGGTGGCTAGTCCTATTTATAGAGCGAGGCCCTGGGCCTCTCCCCAAATAATGAGCGGGAAGGGCGCCAACAATTGGCCATTTTGAAGGGGAACATCTGGTACACTTATCCTGACTAAAGTTGGTCTTCGGCTGCCAAAGGCTCTGACGGTGACGCCGCCCTGGGCTCCACGATGACCTCCATCCTGCCGTTCTACTGGTCTTGGTCTTGTTGCACCGAAACGGTAACCTTTGCCTGATGCCTTGGCCTGTGCTTGCCCCCTTTGCACCGAAAGGGAAACAAGAACACTGCGCAGGCCGGCACCCGCCTGGCGCCTGCCAGGTCCTCGATCGTCATGGCTTGCGTCACGGGGCCCCTTGGGAGGTGCCCTGCCTTGATCTCTCCGCCTCCTCGCGAGCCTGCCTGAGGAGGCCGCTCCTTAGGAAGCTTCCTGTCGTCTGCCCCGTGAAGCTTGGCCCCTCGCGAGGGTCTTCAGCTTGAGCTGATGAAGCTGGGCTGCATTGGGCCCCCACTCGAGCCACGTCGCAGGCCGCAGGCAGGCAAGTCTGGGGGAAGCTCGTTGCGACGCCAGCCTCGGGAGGCTCCGGCCAGAGGCCTCGTCATGGGTCTTCGAGGCCTGTAAGAAGAAACTTGTTGGAGGGTTAGGCTTCGCCCCCGACCGCGGGGGTGACCAGCTCGGGCCTGGCGTAAGTGTCGCGATGCCCGTGAGGCATTGATTGGGAGGGGTGCTCCCGCTGCGAACCTAGGCCTAGGAACCTCGCGAAACAAAACTAGGCAACACTCGCGAGGGTGCCCGTGCGGCCTCCCTCGCAAGGGTCGCGAAAGGAAAGCAAGTTCTAGCGAAGGGCAAAGACAGAAAACATGGGCTGGGCGCCGCACAACACTGAAAGCAACTCTAACTAAAGCTTTAACCAAAGAAGAACTGATCGACTGTAGAAAGCAAATGAAAAGCCGCGTCAGGCACCTAATCTAGTCTTCGATGTCTTCTCACCAGCGCGGAGCTAAGTGCTGCCACTGCGCGTGGGCGGGATCCCCCGAGGCTCAGGGGCGGCACTCCGGAGACTCCGGGGCGTGTACAGCCCCACTCATTATTACGTGAGAGTGTACGGGTGGCGAGCTTCACAGGCATTGGCCTTCTTCACAGGCATCGAGCCTTTCCTTGAGGGGGGGGGGAGTGAGCTTCACAGGCATTGGCCTTCTTCACAGGCACCGGGCCTTTTCCCAAAAGCGGCAAGCTTCACATGCATTGGCCTTCTTCATAGGCACCGGGCCTTCTCCATAGGCACTGGGCCTCGCTCAGGGGTAGAACCTCCGGAGATGTTGAATGTTCCACACGTTCGGGATGGGCACCCCCTCCTGGGTCTCCGAGCGTGCGGAGCCGGGCCTGGAAACGTGAACAACCTTGAATGGGCCCTCCCACATGGGAGGGAGCTTGTGCAGCCCCTCCCTGGAGAGGACCCTTCTGAGCATGAGGTCTCCTACCTCAAGAGTTCTGGGGCAGATGTTGCGACAGTGATATCGTCGCAGCGCCTGTTGATATCTTGCCGCCCGCAGCGCGGCCTCTCGACGATGTTCCTCCCCCAGCGCGAGATCCATCCCCCGCATGGCGTCCTGCTGTGCCTCGTCAAACGCCAGGACCCGCGCGGAACGACGCCTGACCTCGTGAGGGAGGACGGCTTCGTCTTTGTAGACGAGGAAGAACAGGGTCTCGCCCGTCGGCTTGGTCGCGGTCGTGTGGATAGACCACAGCACAGACTGGAGCTCGTCGTACCAGCCCCTGCCGCAGGCCTCCAGCTTCTTCTTGAAGGTACTGGTTTTGAGGCCCCTCAGGACCTCCGCGTTGGCTTGCTCAGCCTGGCCATTGCTCTGGGGGTGTGCTACCGAAGCGTAGCATATCTGCGTTCCAAGGTTAGCACAATACGTTTTGAAGAGGTTACTGGTGAATTGCGAACCGTTGTCGGTGATGATGCGGTTAGGCACCCCGAATCGGCTCACGAGGCCCTTGATGAACTTGACTGCGGAGCCCGCTGGGATGGTGTGGACAGCTTCCACCTCAGCCCACTTGGTGAACTTGTCCACGGCGACGTAGAGGTAGCGATAGCCCCCTGGCACCCGAGGGAACGGGCCCAGAATGTCCAGCCCCCAAACCGCGAATGGCCACGAGAGGGGTATGGTCTGCAGACCCCCTGCCGGCTGATGGATCTGCTTGGCGTGGAACTGGCAGGCCTCACAAGCCTTCACCAGCTCGACGGCGTCAATGAGTGCTATGGGCCAGTAGAATCCGCTGCCGAACGCCTTGCCAATGAGGGTTCATGATGATGAGTGGTGCCCACAGTCTCCACCGTGTATGTCTGCCAATAGCTCCTTCCCTTGCTCTCTGGAAATGCAACGTAAGGACACGTCGTTTGGCCGCCTCCGGTAGAGCTCTCCGTCCTTGATGCAGCAGGCCATGGCCTGCCGCGCCACACGCTCCGTGTCCTCCTTCTCTGGCAGGGTCCCTTGCGTCAAGTAGTCCTTGAACTCTGCAGTCCAACATCCTTCCTGAGGTTCCAACGCCAGGAGCAGGCGTTCCCCTGAGGCCGGGCCATAGGCCGGGGCTCCCGAGGCTGGCGGCTGAGGGAGCTCCTCCCTAGATTGTGGCGTGCTTGATAGAGATGGTGCCACCGAGGGTTTGAAGAGTCGCTCCTCGAAGACGCCAGGCTCCTGAGGCAGCCGCCTGGATGCCCTCTTGGCGATGTCATCAACCTCTTGATTGGTGCCGGGAGGCACATGCTGCAACTCCAGCCCCTAGAACTGTTTCTCCATCCTCCGAACCTCCGCGAGGTAGGCTTCCATGTGCTCGTCCTTTGGCTCGTATACTTTGCTGGAGAAGTTGACGAGGAGTTGCGAATTCCCCTTGATGATGAGGCGCTTTAATCCTAAGGTGACTGCGGCTTTCAAGCCTGCTATCAGGCCTTCATATTCTGCTATGTCGTTGGAGACCTTTTCTCCGTGCTGGAAACAGAGTTGCACAGCGTAGTAGAGCTTGTCCTGAGTAGGAAATACGAGCACTGCGCCAGCCCCCGCACCATGTCGGGAGAATGCCCCGTTGAAGTACATGACCCAGCCATCCAGTGCCTCGCTTCCCGGGGAAAGCGATTGGTCCTCGCTTGCCTTGAGGCCCGGTGCCTCTGCCCATTCTACCACGAAATCTGCAAGTGCGGCTCCCTTGATGACTCTGGTCGTGCTGAACTCTAGCTGAAACGCTTGTAGTTCGATGTTCCATTCAGCGACTCTTCCAGCTGAGTTGGGGCTCCTGAGTACCCTTTCCAAGGGGTATGCTGAGACGAACTTGATGGGATGGCCTTGGAAGTAGTGCCGCAGCTTGCGTGAAGCAACCAATAGCGCGAGGAGGAGTTTTTGAGGCATGGGGTACCGCACCCTTGCGTCCTGTAGCACCATGCTGACAAAGTACACAGGGTGCTCAACGAGGTTGTGGGTGCTGGCGCAGCTCGCGTCCTCCGGAGGTTGAGGCGCCTCCTGAGACGACGGAGCCTCCAGCGCTTGGTCGCTTGGAGAGGCCTCCTCCGTTCCGGGTGCGCTCTCCTGCTGTGGTTGATCGCTTTCGGCTGCGGTCACGGTCTTCGTGAGGCTTTCTTGGTTTCGCTCTGCTCCGGCCCGGACGGTCTCTGCGGTCTTGGTCCGACGCTCCTCTCTAACCGCCACCAGGGCTGCGCTGGCGGAGTAGGGGGTGGCCGCAAGGTAGAGCACCAGGGGCTCCCGAGGGCGCGGAGCTACCATCATCGGAGGGCTGGTAAGGTACCTCTTGAGATCTTGGAATGCCTTGTCGGCCTCTTCAGGCCATTCGAAGGGGCCCTTCTTCTTCACCAGCTTGAAGAAGGGAAGTGCTCGTTCCCCCAGCTTGGAGATGAAACGTCCTAGCGCGGTTACACGCCCGGTGAGCTTCTGCATTTCTCTGAGGGTCTTCGGCGGGCTCATGTCTTCGACTGCTTTGACCTTCTCTTGGTTGGCCTCGATGCCCCTGTGGGGCACGAGGAAGCCCAGGAGCTTGCCCGAGGGGACTCCAAACACGCACTTCTCCGGGTTGAGCCGCAGGTCCACTTCATTGAGGCTCGCGAAAGTTTCTTCCAAGTCCTGTATCAGGGTTTTTGCCTCCCGAGACTTCACCCCAATGTCATCGACGTAAGCTTCAGCGTTCTTCCTGAGCTGCCGGCCCAAGGCGATGTGCATCAGCCGCTGAAAGGTCAGGTCTGCGTTGCATAACCCAAATGGCATGCATGTATAGCAGTACACTCCACACGAGGTCAAGAAAGCCGTTTTTTCCATGTCTTCTACCGCCATCTTGATCTGGTGATAGCCCGAGAAGGCATCCAGGAAGCACAATAAGTTACACAGCGGTGGAGTTGACGATCTAGTCGATGCGAGGGAGTGGAAATGGATCCTGCGGGCAGGATTTGTTTAGGTTGCTGAAGTCGACGCACATGCGTTCCTTTCCTCCCTTTTTCGGCACGACAACCGGGTTAGCCAACCAATCTGGGTAGCGGACCTCGCGAATAACCCATGCTGCCTCTAGCTTGCGGGTCTCTTGGACAATGAAAGCTTGTTTTTCAGTGGACTGCCTCCTTGCCTTCTGCTTCACGGGGCGCACGTTGGGGCACACGTTGAGGTGATGCTCAATCACACCCCTTGGGATCCCTGCTAGCTGATCAGGTTCCCATGCGAACACCTTCTTGTTTGCACGCAGGAACTTCACCAAGGCCTCCTCTTGCTCGGGTTCGAGGTTGGCTCCTATCGTGAAGGTGGCGTCAGTGGATCCGTCCTCGTCGACCAGTACCTGCTTGGTTTCCGGCTTGTCTTGGGTGAACAACTGCTTCTTCTTAGCCGGCGCAGCCCCCTTGGGCTCGAGGGCGTCAGTGCTGGCAGGCTGCACCATCGCGGCTGTCTTGAAAGCAAGCTTGAGCGCCTGCAGTGCATCCCTTGTGTCTCCCGACATGGTAAGGACGCCGTTGCTCCCGTGCATCTTCATGAGGTTGTACGCTGGGTGAGTTGCTGCCATGAACTTTGCCAAGGCTGGGTAGCCGAGGATGGTGTTGTACGGGAGGCCGATGGGGGTGATATCGAAGTCGATCAGCTCTGTGCGGAAGTTGTCGTGAGTGCCGAAGGTCACCGGAAGGCGGACCTATCCCAAGGAGCCAGTGCAGCCGCCTCCGACGCCCGAGAAGGGCCTGCTGGGCTGAAGCTGCTCTGGCGGCACGTGGAGGAGGTTGAAGGCTTCCACCGAGAGCACGTTGAGGCCAGCACCACCATCAATGAGGGTTCTGGTGACAGCCACTTGGCAGATGGTGGGGGTGCATAGCATCGGGAGCGCGCCCCGAACCGGCGGGGTTGGAGGGGTGATCGTCCGAGTTGAAGGTCAGATCGGCCTCGGGCGCCACCTAGCCCGGGGGGCTTCCCGGCGCTTGAAGGAGGCGCCGATCTGGCGGGCAAACGGCTTGACGTGGCGGCTCGAAGGTGGTGCGAATGAGCTGCCTAGGAGAGCTGCGACGACCGGGAGCACCAGCGCAGTGTAGTGGGCGAGGAAGAGGTCGCGCAGCTCCTCCCAGGAGGCCACAGAAGCAGTCGGCAGGTGGAGCAGCCACATGCGCGGAACGCCAGTGAGGGCCATGGGAAACCAGCTAGCCATGGTCCTGTCATCGCCCCCAGCCTTGAGGGCGGCCTCCTCGTATGCCAGCAGGAAAGCCAGCGGATCCGTCGCGCCATTGTAGCGCGGCGGCATCTCTGGCTTGAACTTGCGTGGCCACTGCACCTACCGCAGGGCGGGGGTCAAGGCTCGGAGCCCCCTGGCCCCAGTGCTGGCATCGATAGCCGGAGCGGGCCGCGTGCTGTCCGCCATGAGGGCGAAGCGCAGTGTCGATGGAGAGCAGGCCGACGGAAGGGAGAGCTTCGGCGCACCCCCTACCTGGCGTGCCAAATGTCGGATTTCGGGTTCCGGCAGACCCTTGAGGTTTGAACTCTGGGGTGCACACGAATATCTTTCCCCTACCAACTCACGTCTCGAAGTCTCGCACGGAATCTAAGCTAGAAAGAAGAACACGCAAGGGACACGAGGTTTATACTGGTTCAGGCCACCATTGTGGTGTAATACCCTACTCCAGTGTGTGGTGTGGTGGATTGCCTCAGGGGATGATGATGAACAATACAGAGGGAGGAAAGCCTCGCGAGGGGCTGCTCTTCAGCTGGTGCAATGAACTGCTAGGGTGAGTTTAATCGCCTCTCTCTCTCTAGTCTACCCAAAATCTGCCCTCCTTTTCCCCTGTAGTGGCTAGCTCTATTTATAGAGGGAAGCCCTGGGCCTCTTCCCAAGTAATGAACGGGAAGGGCGCCAACAATTAGCCATTTTGAAGGGGAACATCTAGTACAGTTATCCTGACTAAAGTTGGTCTTCGACTGCCAAAGACTCTGACGGTGACGCCGTCCTGGGCTCCATGGTGACCTCCATCCTGCTGTTCTGCTGGTCTTGGTCTTGTTGCACCGAAACGGTAACGTTTGCCTGATGCCTTGGCCTGTGCTTGCCCCCTTTGCACCAAAGGGGAAACAAGGACACTGCGCAGGTCGGCGCCCGCCTGGCGCCCGCCTGGTCTCGATCGTCATGGCTTGCGTCACGGGCACCTCGTGAGGTACCCTACCTTGATCTCACCACCTCCTCGCGAGCCCGCCTGATGAGGCTGCTTCCTGAGGAAGCTTCTGTCATCCGCCCCGCGAGGCTTGGCCCCTCGCGAGGGTCTTGAGCTTGAGTTGATGAAGCTGGGCTGCACTGGGCCCCCACTTGAGCCACGTCGCAGGCCGCAGGCAGCCAAGTCTGGGGACCCCCGTTCCCAGAACGCCGACTGCCTCACCGCCCCACCGTACTCCCATCGCTGGCCTAGTCATCCCTCTACTCACCCACACCTGCTGTTATTCTCCGGCGACGGCAGACGAACTAGTAAACCCTCGTACAGTCGTACTCCCCTCCGCGTGGGAAACAACTACCGAGTCTTCCCTGCCTTCGTGTCGTTCCCTTCCTAGGCCTCGCCATCGTCCACCGCCCTAGTGCTCTCGGCACGGCCTGGTCAATGTGGTCAACGACAGACATGCATCTGAAGTAGACTATACGTGGAGAGGCTGACTGCTGGGTCCATGACCGCACACAAGGAAATGCCTCCTTATTACGTGCAAAATAATGATTCCTCCACCTGACATCTGGGACCCACTGAAAGGGCCTCTGTATTTCGTCAAAAAAATGTTACCGCTATTGACAGCTTGGACCCACCTGCTATATCTTCGCACCCAAGGAAGTGCCTCCTTATTACGCACAAAAAAGAATTACTCCCCCTGCTAGCTGGGACCCAGTATAGTGGCAGGCTGACTTGTGGGCCTACTAAGTTGACGGGGACGGAGGGCTTTGTCAACTTAGTCAATATGCATGATTCTAGCTCGAGTGACCGTACGATGTCCATCCAACGCCCGTAGTGCTTCTTCAACCTCTGGTCTTTTTGCTCCAGCCGCCCAAACCAGTGCCGTCTGTGCCTCGTGCTCCTGCCTCCCATGGCCGGCTATGCTGCCGCGGAGGCCTCACCGTCCCCTACTACTCCCACCGCTGGCCAGGCCATCCCTCCACTCACCCACACCCCCTATTATTCTGCGGCGACGGCAGCCTCACACCGCAGCCGAACTAGTGAACCCTCGTACTCCTCTCCGTGTGGGTATCCACTGCCGCATCTTCCCCAGCTCCACGTTGTCCCCTTCCTAGGCCTCACCGTCGTCCATCGCCGTGGTGCTCTCGGTGCGGCGTGGTCAACATGGTCAAGGAATGGCTTCCATCAGACGTGGACTGTACGTGGAGAGGCTGACAGCTGGGTCCACGGCCGCAGCAAGGAAGTGCCTCCTTATTATGCGGAAAATAATTATTCCTCCACCTCACAGCTGGGACCCACCGGACTGGCCACTGTATTTCACGAAAAAAACATTTCCCCTCGACTGCTGGGACCCACCAGCTACATCTTTGAACGCAAGGAAGTGCGTCCGGGCAAAAAAAGACGGTTCGCCCCCTGACTGCTAGGATCCACCAGCTACATCTTCGCACGCAAGGAAGTACCTGACAGTCGGGACCCACCTGGTCGAAGTGTATGTAGCGTTGTCATTCTAGTCGCGGATGTGTACGTACATACTAGTGGATGTAGAGGCGCGCACGTGTCATAGTAGAGGCGTGCACATAGCATGTACACGTACGTACAGCGGCCAGTGTGCAAGAAAGAAAATACGGCCACGTATGTGTACATACAAGCGGGGTCTCGAACGCCTACTCGCGCATACGTACGGCCAGGGCTCATGTACATGGCTGGGTCAGAACGGAGAAACTGCGTTGTCGTTGTGTTCATGGGGAGGCAACAGAATGTGTCGTGTTCATCAGGAGGCAATGAAATGCGTTGTGTTCATCGGGAGGCAACGGAAAGCGTGGGAGCCAACCGGCTTGGACGGAACAGGCGATGGAAACGAGGCCTGGCGTACCACAGAACAGAGGAAACGGCCTTGTGTTCGACCGACCATGTTCGAAACGGGATCCTGTTCATTGGAAGGGGTCTGGCGTACCGCAAAACGGAGGAAACAGACCTCCTATGGTCAAAACGGGGGCCCTGTTGATTGGGAGGGGTGTGGTGTACCGCAAAACGGACGAAACGGACTTGTGTTGGAGCGCTACGGTCGAAACAGGGGTCCTGTTCATCGGGAGGGGTGTGGTGTACCGCAAAACGGGACTCTACGGGATACTGCTCATCTCCACCGTCGACCTCCTCCAGCCTCCATGGGCTACCGTCGACCTCCTTCAGCCTCCACGGGCTCCTGTTCATCCAATCTCCACCGCGCGCTACTCCACCGGCTACTGTTCAACCACCCCTCCAGGGGCACCCCTCCACTGTCTACTGTTCATCCAGCCCTCCACGGGGTCCTATTCATCCAGCCCCAACCGGCTCAATCGATCGGGGTCCTGTTCATCCAGAGGCAATGCCACGGGGTCCTGTTCATCCACCCCCACCGCTCACTGTTTATCCACCCCCACCCGCAACGCTCACTGTTCATCCAATCAATCGGCTTCAGTTAGCAGCAGTAGTGAAGGAATCGCTCGATCGGGTTCAGTTAACATCCATCGATCGATCGCTCGGATTTATTAACGCGTAGCCTACAGTGCAATTGCTCGGGTTCAGTTAGAGCCCAACGCCTCGCTCGGGTTCAGTTAGGGCCAATGCCTCTCACACATGCGCATACGTGTATGAGAGAAACGCGCATCGCTTGGCCTCCGACCTCCCACCGTAACCGGCAACTCCCCGAAATTTTCCTCGCCCTCGCTTCTACCACGTTTTTTCCGTCATGGATGGCCCAAAGAATGTCATGCAGCTGCGTCTCCGGCCCGCCCAGGACGAAAAGCCCATTTTCTGTCATGATTTTTTGTCATAGAAGTAGGAGCCCACCACATCTATGATGATACCAGGTTTTGTCACAATTATCGCCATAGAAGTGTCATAAGTATGACAGAAATTTTTTTTGTTCGGCCCAAAATGTCACGGATGTGTCTTTTTTTTGTAGTGGCAGCTACTCCACCCAGGGCCTCAGGAGAGCGGCGTTTCGAGCGGCACCACCTTAAGGTCTATGCCCACAGCAGGGTCGCCTCCCTCCCTCGCATAGGAAGGCGCACCCGGTGCCCTCCTCAGGTTGGGCTCGGGGGCTCTCTTCTAGAGGGCCTCAGACCTAGCCAACATCACGAGGGAGGCGCTCGGGCACCATGTGGAGGCATTCTTCGGCGCATGTTTCCTTCAAGAGGGCATGAGGCATGGAGCGCCTAGTGCTCAGGAGTTCATCACCAAGCCGATCCAGGAGCTTCAAGAGGCAAGGACCATACGTGGCGACCGTCGCCCACCATCTGGTGCTGCTCCCCTTCCCGGTGAGGACGGCGGGCTGCGCATCTGCATCGACATTCCAGGGCTCAACAGGGCCACATCACAGGGACGTTTCTGGTATTCGCACGTTGGATGGTGCGAGGGCCCACCTCACAGCTATGTTCGCATGCCATTCGGCATGCCGAACGCGGCTGTCACCTTCCAGCGCCACTTGCGGAGCATTCTAGCGTCTCAGGAGACCAGGCATCACGCTGTCCTGGCGGAGATTGCGATAGTTCTTCAAGAGCCACTCGGGCCTACGGAGCCTCCTGAGGCACAGGACCCTGGCGGCTCGTGAGGATCAACTTCTTCAGCATGCACCTTCAGCTACTTCAACACCACTCCAGCTACGATATCAGGTGACTCTTTCCAGTTCATTCAGTTGGGGCGCCCCTTGGGCAGCATTATCCCCAAGTCGCACGGGCCTGTCCCTACGACATGTATCCTTTTGCATGTTTAGCTCACTCTGTTGGGGGTGCCCCTCGGGGTGCATCATCCCAGGCCGCTTGGGTCCATCTCAGTGGCATGTATCGTTCTTGCATCTATCTGAGCTAACCTACTTCATCGCTTGAGTCATTTCATGATTATCACCTGCTTATCTGTTGCCCTTCGCGGCTACCCGCGTTGCTGACCCTTCCCCTGCTCATCTCGCACCGGGGACTACACATACTGGCGTGATGCTTGTGCTCGGGTCTGTCCCTGCAGCACTGACAAACCTGAGCGGTCGAGCTCTGGCTCGCGGCACGCCCCGCGCACGTCACCTCACCAGACCCTCAGTGCCTTCATCTTCTTGCGGAAGGACCAGCGGCGGACCAGCAAACGCGGTTGCAACCTGTGTTCCTCCCTCGCACCAACTTGCAGGAATCTCCGGAGGCGGGCGACGGACGGTGCCGCAGGCTCCTTCTTTTTCTTATGCAATTTGCTTGTGTGTTAAAGGGGGGCCCCTGAGATTCGCGTTTCAGGAGCTCCTACTAACTCTCCAGCCCTCACCCCCTGGCCTTGACCACGGCATCGCGACCTGACATACTAGCAGCGGCTGAGCTCGCTTGAGGGTCGGGACCCGAGGACGCAGAGCACCTAGGAGAGCGTGAGAAAGGGGGAGGCCAGCGCGAGCCTAACCCAGTCGTCTCGCAGCCGCTGACGCACGAATTGGACGCTGCACACGGAAACTGACCAAGTGTCGCTGATAAGTTTCACACTCAGGCCAGCCAGCGCTGTGACATCGGATTTCCACCCCTCGTAGCCTAGCTACAGCGACGCCACCTTCCTTTCCTGCCTTCAGGTAGTTGCTTGTGCGGTAAAGGGGACCTCCTGAGCATCGCGCCTCAGCGGCTCTTACCGGACCTCGGGCCGCTCACCTCCTGGCCTTGACCACGACATCGTGACCTGGCATACCAGCAACGACTGCTGCCTGCCTGGGGACTGGGACCTGACAGCGTAGAGCACTAAGCTACCGCGAGGTTGGAAAGGGGGGGGGGGTACCAAGCCGAAGCAAGACACACAATCGTGAATGTTCGCAATAAGTATGATATTGACACAAAATACATTACAGAACCTTTACACACTCCACGGGGTTCACCTTGATTCCTTGCATGGAACAAAAGAAGAACGCTTCTGGAAGCTGTATCTACAAGCATCGCCGCCGACGCCATCATCAACTACGGGCCACGGGAGGCCGACGCCAACCCCATCCAGATCAGCAGCGGCGGCGGGCGAACGCCGCTGCCGCGCTCCGGGCATGGTGAGAGTTTGGGGGCACGTAGCTGGCATCACTCGTCCCCGGAGTCTCATCAGGCTCAAGAGAGTCGCTAGACTCCCAGCCGTCGTCGCTGCTGCCGCGGGAGCTGTCGGCACGACCAAGGGCAGGGCCAGCACCCGCCGCTGCTCTGTCCCGGTGACCCCCCTCTGGGGCAGCATTCCACGCGACGACCTTCCTCGTCGAAGACCTTGAAGAACATCATGGAGGCGCCGTCGTACTCGAAGTGGATGGCGAGGGCACCCTCCATGCGGAAGGCACGGGCGACCTCGCCCCATCCACAGGTCATGAAGATCTTGCTCGGGGAAACAACCTCAACCTCTGCCCTCGTCGCCGGGGCGTCGCACTAGGCGTGCTGCAGCCACAGCTCGAGTGGCCCCCTCGGCGGCATCTCTTAATCGAAGAATCTCGGAAATCGGATCCACATGCGTGGAGGCATCACCGCCCACACCACGAGTTCACGCGAGGAGTCCTCGGCGGTTCGTGGTGTCACAGCGCGCACCTCCACCGCACGGCCACTACGACCGTGGCAGGAGCAGCGTCGGCCACTGCCTCCTCCTTCAGAGCCTTCTTCCTGAGCATACAATGGCAGCGGGTAGCCAGGGGGGGAGGCAGGTTGTGCCAAGGCCTCGTCACTTCCGGCCTGACGACAACGTCGCAAGAGTAGGCCAGCCTCTTCGTCGTCGGGAGTGGCTCTAGCTCTTCACGGGGGGTTTTCCCCTTCTCAGCGGCGGAGAACCTCCGTATCAGCGCCATGGGTGTTGCAGCAAGACGGTGACCAAGAAGGGAAAAGAAGCAGGAGGAATGGAGGAAGAGATCAGCAACAGGTGCTCTGCTCCTCTCCCCATTTATAGCTAGGAGAAGGCCAATCGTCGGCCTCCATGATGGCAGGTAATGATGGTTTTCCTTCTGCATGCAGCAGGGTCTCATCAAGTCGAACGGTTGCCGAGGCGGTGTGGGGAAGCGGAGACGCCCACGACCCATCAGTTGCCACGCGGCAATCAAGGCCGCAGGCTATTGGGGCCCGCCATGCTCCGCACTTGCCCTTTAGCTTCGCCCCGTAGCCAAGTCTGAGCAGTCCTTGGGCCCGACGGCTACTGTTGGCGTCCTGGGAACGGGGGTCCAGACTTGCCTGCCTGCGGCCTAGGGTGTGGATCCACCAACGGCCTGGTATGGCCCATCTTCAGCAGCAATCACTCAAGACCCTCGCAAGGGGCCAAGCCTCGTGAGGCAGATGCCACCAAGACCTCCCCTGGGGCGGCCTCACTAGGTTGTTCCCGAGGAGCGGAGATATCAAGGCAAGGGGCACCTTGCGAGGTGCACGTGACGTGAGCCATGAAGATCAAGGCCAGGCGGGCGCCAGCAGGCGCAGAGTACCAGTTGCCTCTATGGTGCAAAAGAGGCAAGCGCAGACGAGGAGTTCCGAAGCATCAAGCAAAGGTTTCCATATCGGTGCAATGAGACCAAGACCAGCAGGACGGCAGGACAGAGGTCACCACGGACTCCACAATAGTGACACCACCATACCCTTTGGCAGGCGAAGACCACCTTTGGTCAAGATAGCTTGTACTAGTTGTCCCCCTTCAAACTTGGCCATTGTGGGATCCCTTCCCACCTAACATTTGGGAAGTGGACTAGGCCTCTATAGATAGGACTAGCCACCACCGTAGGAGGCATCTCATCTTGGATTGGATCCACTCCACCAAGGCCACCTCACTAGCTGACCGAGCTCAAGAACACCTCTCCTTAGGAGGCTGTTCATCCCTTGTACTTGTTCATCCTCGGCCTGCAAGGCAATCCACCACACCACACTGGAGTAGGGTATTACACCACCACGGTGGCCCGAACTAGTATAAACCCTCGTGTCTCTTGTTCTTTGGGTTCGTCGAGCTAGGCCTTGAGATCGTTGCGAGAGCGAGCTTGAGGGAGAGAGAGATCTTCGTGCGCACCCTAGAGTTCAAACCTCAAGGGTTTGCTGGAACCCCTAATCCGACAAGAGCAATGAAAGCCCTATGGTGGGCACCAGCCCTTTTTGTCACGCAAGGACAGTTGCCAAGGCAGCGTGGGAAGCAGAGGCACCCATGTCGCATCAGTCGCCACACATTGACCAAGGCCATAGGCGGCTGGGGACCGCGGCGCTCCGCACTTGCCCTTTGGCTTCGCCTCGAAGCCAAGTTCGAGCGTGCCTTGGGCCCGGGGGCTACTGTCTGTGTTCTGGGACTGGGGGTGCCCAGACTTGCCTGCCTGTGGCCTGTGGCGTGGCTCCATCGATTTCCTGGTATGGCCCAGCTTTAGCAGCAGCAACTCAAGATCCTCACGAGGGTCCAAGCCTCGCGAGGAGGACGACACCAAGACCTCCCTGGGGGCAGCCTCGCTAAGCTGACTCCCGAGGAGCGGAGATATCTATGCAGGGCGCACATCGCGAGGTTCACATGATGTGAGCCATGATGACCAAAGCCAGGCGGGCGCCAGCGAGCGCAGTGTACCAGTTTCCTCTTTGGTGCTAAGGAGGCAAGCGCACGCACGGAGTCCCGAGGAATCAAGCAAAGGTTTCCATATTGGTGCAACAAGACCAAGACCGCCAAGAGGGTAGGACGGAGGTCAACGCGGAGCCCACTACAACATCACCACCAGAGCCTTTGCAGGCGAAGACTACTTTTGTCAGATAACTTGTACTAGTTGTCTCCCTTCGAATTTGGCCGTTGTGGGATCCCTTCCCGCCTACATTTGGGAAGAGGACCGAGGCCACTATAAATAAGACTTAGCCACCAACATAGAGGGGGATCGGATCATTCAGGCCATCCTTACACCCACTAGCTCATCGAGCTCAAGAACACCTCACCTCCTGAGGCTGTTCATCCACTTTACCAGTTCATCCTCAGCCCCTCGAGACAATCCACCACAAAGCTGGAGTACACCGCAAGGTGGACCGAACCAGGATAAATCTCTGTGTCCCTCGTTCTTTGGGTTCGTCGAGCTAGGTCGGGGGATCGTTAGCAAGCGGGCTAGGGAGAGAGTGTTCTTCATACGCACCCTAGTGTTCAAACCTCTCAAGGGTTTGCGGAGCCCTAAATCCGACACAAGGATGCGCTAGCGGCCCTAAAGCTCGCTTTTACGGCTGCGATCGTGTCCAAGCAAGGAGGGAGCCCCGGAAGCTCCAGGGGCTGCACCAGCGAAGAAGAAGCAAATGTTCTCTTAAGATCGGGCCGAGACAAAGCAGGTGCCGGTCGACGAGGACAGGGCATCGGGCACCACCTTCATCATAGGCGCTGGCCTCCCTCCAAATCAAGAGGAGGCGTTGGTCAGCTTCTTATGCACGAACAAGGATGTCTATGCTTGGGAGCCCAAGGACCTGGTTGGGACCCCGAGGTGGGTAATCAAGCACCACCTGAGGGTGTGCCCTAATGCGAGACCGGTGAAACAGAAGGCGCGACGGAAATCCACGGAGAAGCAGTGATTCATCATCCAAGAAACCCGCAAGCTGCAAGAAGCTGTCATCATTCGGGAGGTACGATATCCGGAATGGCTGGTGAACTCGATTATCGTCCCCAAGAAAGGCGGGAAGGAGCGCATGTGCATCGATTTCACCAACCTCAACAAGGCCTGCCCTCAAGACCCCTTCCCGCTTCCACGCATCGATCAGATCATCGACTCCACCGCTGAGTGAAACTTGCTGTGCTTTGTAGACACATTCTCGGGCTATCACGAAATCAAGATGGCGATGCAAGATGTTGAGAAGATAGACTTCCTGACCCCATGCGGGGTGTACTGCTACACCTGCATGCCGTTCGGGCTGCACAATGCCAGAGCAACCTTCCAGCGGCTGATGCACATCGCTCTAGGCCGGCAGCTCAGAGGGAACGCCGAGGCATATGTTGATGACATAGTGGTAAAATCTCGGGACGCAAGGACCCTTATCGAAGACCTGGCGGAGACATTTGCCAGCCTGCGCAAAGTGGACCTCACTACAAAAAAATACACTTTCGTGATGATACAAGTTTGTCATAGTAGGTCACGGTTTCTGTCATGCATGTACATCCATGATGATTTTATGACATAATTGTTAGGACCCCGACTCAATTCCACATCGATCTAGCATGTAACACCTCATATCACTTTGCGGCCTCACGCACGGTATTCCCACGGGTGTCGCCTTACCTTTGCCCGAGACCGTTTGCGCCTTTTGGCACACGTATATGATAGTGTCGCTAGCATCCATATGATAAGGAGCCCGGGCTGACATGGCTAGTCGTAAACCCAAAGTGGCACAAACTTACAGGGACAGGCATCCATGACCCAGCATCGAACGTGTCGGTCATCAGCGAGTGAATCCGGGCTATAGCACTAGGCTAGCAGGACTCCGGTAAACCGGGCTGTAGCGGGCTAACAGGACTCCGGTATTCATCGCGTGACATTTCCCCGAAGGGACAGACACCGGTATGAAGAAGGACACATGCCGGCCAGCCTAGGTGTTCCGGAGCAGTAGCAAGCTACCATGGCTCGGTGGAAACACTAGGAGACATTTCCCGATAAGAGAGGCTACTAAGGATAAACAACTAGATAGTCAGATCCCACACATACTAAGCATTTCAATAACATTCACGCAATATGCTCGATATATGCAAATACAACATGGCATCACAACATGACTCTACGACTCAATTATTTATTCATTAGGCTCCGAGGAGCGAGATATTACAAACATAGGCCTCATGACCCAACATTCAGAGCATACAAATCAAAGCACATGCGGAAGCTTAACATGTCTGAGTACAGACATCTACAAATGAAAAAGGCTTAGAAGCCTGACTATCTACCAGATCCTGCTGAGGGCACAAGATCGTAGCTGAGGTAACAAGCTAAACATCGAAGTCCACGTGGAACTACTAGCGAGACCAAAGTCTCTCTGCAAAAACATAAAATAGGCAAACATGAGTACAAATGTACCCAGCAAGGCTTACATCAGAACTATCTACATATGCATCATTATCAACAAAGGGGATGGTGGAGTTTAACTGCAGCAAGCCAGCTTTGACTCAGTGGCTATCCTAAACTACGACTGCAAGTAACTCATTTGAGGTGGCGCACACGAGTCCACATATTCACCATATCAATACACCACTATGGATCTGCTCCCGTCTCCCAACGAGAACGCCATCCATAGCACTCACGCTTATCTTGCGTATTTTAGAGTATCCACTTTCACTTGTCTATGAACTGTTATAGGCAACCCAGAAGTCCTTTTCCGCGGACACGGCTATTCGAATAGATGATGTTAACCCTGCAGGGGTGTACTTCTTCATACATGTTTCCACCACTTAGCATCTGCACACGACATGTGCTCGGCAGACTTCAAGCGAAAGCCGACGTGGGTGTAGACCACGACCTACCTAAACACTCAAGTCTCTAGTTCAGGTTTATCGCCTATTCGGGTTCCATCCATGAGGAGATCCAGCCGGAGTTTCGCTCACAGCCCCAAACGATGTGAGCAGGGTTCCCGAGACACCAAACGGGCGCTCGGTACACCGTGCCACGTGCCTACCACATCACAGCCCACCCCTTCGGTCAGCGCTGCGCACGGCCTCCAGCATACTACAAACACCAGAAACAACTTGCAACTCCTGGACAGAGGACTAGGGTGAATAAGAAGTCGAGCAGGGTCATATTTCAGGGCCCAATGTATGGTAGTAGCTGTATCATGGATCACAAACACAGAACTCAGTTCCTGAGGACAGCTGCAATGAGACAACCCACCATGTACTCCTACATGGCCTCTCACCGCTACCTTTACCAAATCGTGTTCACACACTTAGCTCACACACAGTAGGACATGTTCACGCACCTCTGATTCATCCCGGATGAATCAGACCTGGCACAACTCTAAGCAATAGCAGGCATGAAAAACAAGCATGAATGAGTAGGCACATCAGGGCTCAAGCAACTCCTACTCATGCTAGTGGGTTTCATCTATTTACTGTGGCAATGACAGGTCATGCAAAGGATAAAGGGGTTCAGCTACCGCAGCAAGTAACAGATGAATCGTTGTTGTCCTAATGCAGTAAAAGAGAGCAGGAGCAAGAGAGTGGGATTGTATCGGAATGAACAAGGGGGTTTTGCTTGCCTGGCACTTCTGAAGATATTATAGTTCTTCATCGGTGTCATCGAACTCGTCGTCGAAACGTCGTCTACTGAGAGGGGACAGTTACCGGCAAACACAGAAGGACACAATCAATGCAATGCGACAATATGATGCATGCTATGACATGGCAATATGATGTGTGATAGGTCTAATGCAACTTGGGACATAAAGGTTTGAGTCCATTTGAACCAAGGATTCAAATGATCACCCAAAATAATAAGTGATATAAGTGCATTAGCTTGTTTCACCTAAACAGCAAGGTTAAAGTGTTCTGACATGCATGAAACTACTACAGATGGAAAGATTGGATTTTTCTGATCATTTTTCATATATAATTTGTTTCATTTGGAGTTACGGTTGAATTTATATGATTTTTAGAAGTTAGCACTATTTTCTGGAATTTCCTGAATTATAATAAATCTAGAAAATGTATTATGGCGTCAGCATTACGTCAGGATGACGTCAGAGGTCAATAGGGAGGTCCAGGTCAAACTGACCTGTGGGTCCTGCATGTCAGCAGTTAATTAAACCAACTAATTTTGGTTAAAACTAATTAGATGTAGTTAGCAGAGGGGGGGCCCGCTTGTCATTGACTCAGAGGAGTCAACCTGGGCCCACCCAGTCCACATCAGGGGTCAAACCCAGGTCAGTGGGGTCAAACCCACCGGCGGCTTGATGCCGGCGAGGCTAGGGACGGCGGAGGGGTGCGGGTTTCCTCCTCCGGTGACCAAATCGACGGCGGAGGGTGGCTACGTGGAGCTGGAGATCGCGCGCGTCGAGTGGTGGCGGTGGGAGAAGCTGGGGTGGCCAGAGTTGTCGCCGGCGACGACCTTGGCGGTCACCGGAGTTCAGCCGAGGTCGAACACGGCGCTAGGGGGCAAGGCGAGGCGCGTGGGGTGGTTTTCTGGGCTCCTGCGGGTGCGGTGAGGACGGTGGTGTGCTCGGAATCGAGCCAAAGTGGCTATGGCCACGACAGCGACGTGCGGTGGCGGCGGCGGGTGCGGCCGAGCTCGGTGTGGTCGCTGTGGTGCACAAGAAGGCAAACGGAGAGGGGGAGAAGGGGCAGGGGCTCACGGCGGTTGCGACGAGGCGAACGGCGAGCTCGGGGAAGCATCGGAGCGAGCGGGGCGGCGATGGCGATCTCGGCGGACCGAGGTTGAAGAAGACGGCGTGGCCGGCGTTCGAGGGCATCCGGCGGGGCGTGGCTCGGTGAGGAGGTCGAGGATGAAGTGGCGGAGCTTCTGGCGCGTTGGTGAGGCGTGGGGTGGCCGGTGGCCACGGCGGCAACGAACGGCGGCGACGAAGGTTTCGGGCGGCTGCGCGTGGGAGAGACAGAGGAGGGGAGAAACACAGGGGAGAGTGGGAGAGTGGTCGGGGCTGCGTGGAGTCGCGAGGGAGGCCCAGGGCAACGAGGGGAAAGCGGCGGAAGCAGGAGGTGGCGGAGTGTGTGCTCGCGCGCGGCGGCCACGCGCGCGCTGTCCTCCTGGCGAGAGGTCGGTGATGACTGGCAGATGGGCCTGGTGGGCTGCTACAGTGCTAGGCCGGCCAGGTAAGCGCCAGGTAATCTCTCTCTCTCTCTCTCTATTAGTTTCTGTTTTCTATATTTCTTCCTCTGTTTTGATTTAGTTTAGCAGCTAAATCATTTTAATAAATTCTATAGTTTATTATGTGGCTTGCTAAAACATATACAAAGCCACTCACAAACTTCCAGAATTATTGGAGTCATATTTAATATATATTAAATATAAATCCAAAGAAAATAGTTATTGGATTAATTCAAATGGCCAAAATAAATATTTCTGTGACTCCAAAAATATTGGTTTGAATTTTACCTTTTACCAATATTTCTATAGAATAACAGGAACATTTTCTTGGACTCATTTGAGAAGATTTAAATGTTGGTTATTTTTAGAGGTTTTCTGAGGCTTTTGAAAATTCCTCAATTCAAATTTCATTTGAATTTAAACATGATGCACACATGGAAACTAGCATAGGTCATGGCCAGAACTAGGGATGTGACAACTCACCCCCACTAAACAAGAATCTCGACCCGAGATTCAAGCGTAGGGTAAGACGAAGGGGAAGGGCAACCTAACACAATCCTCACGATCCAGGTTGCCCTTCATAAGAACATTGATTCGATCACCATCATTGACTCGAAGTCTTGCTCTGAGAACTCCAACTAACATGACAACAAGAGGAAAGGAAAAACTCTAAAAGAATCGTTCTTCTCGAAGATCAAACAACTTAGGATCAGCTCGCGGGGTGAGTCATGGCAAGATCTCTCGAGCTGGGACACGAAGTACACATCTAGAGGAATGGAGTGGAACGGATGGCGAAGGTTCACTAGGTAGACAACAATTCCACATTTAAGAGGGTGGTGAACGGTTGTCAACGTAGCGAGCAGTTGAGTTGCCATGATACCATAACGATGCACTTTAGGAAAGGTGACTCATAGAAATATCCCCTTAAGTGGCAAAAAGAATTACCTTTGATTTAGAAATCATTGAAACTCTTTATACCAGCCTAAGCCAATTCTCGAGCGATTGTTTAGAGGGGTTCGGTAGAATGGCATACCCGGATTAGAATGGATGATGTGGATTACCTTGTTGAAAACAACACAAGGGATGATTTTAGTAACTGGGGAAAAGCTCAACAGTAGAGAGTGAGTCCACTGTTGAAAAGTTATAGCATAACCGGGGAAGCGGGGAGCAATCCCGGTTAGTAACTATGATAGCACCTAGTGCTTGCGCGTGCTCTCAAGAACGTGAGCATTTCCATATTCATCAAGGTTTTACCAATATCCGTGTCAAGAATCCTGGCAACACAACATACTACCATGATGAAAAATGGTTGAGGATGCAGATGCAAAGGAAGATAACACTTTCTCAGATTTCACCTTAGCGAGAACAAGGGGACAAAATCTGGATGATCGACCGAGAGACATTTAGCACTTCGCTTCTAATGTTCTCCTTGACGTCCTAGTGCAACCCATTAATTAAAATGGTTTGGTACCCAGAACATCAGGTAAAAGGTCGGACTTCGGGAGCACAAGAATCCATAAGGAATAACTATGGAGTAAATCCTACGAAATCCTGATGGGGATGTGGCCAACTTTCTCAATCAAGATACTACAATAACAGGTCTTCCAGTTGGGTGTGTTGGCCATGACATTCTCTTTACCGGGTTACAGAGAGACCAATATTTGTCACATCCCTGGTCCTGTTATGCACTAGGCTAGACCTCATGTGAGTATCATGTTTTAATTCAAATGAAATTTGAATTGAGGAATTTTTAAAGCCTCAGAAACCTTCTAAAAATGATCAACATTAAAATCTCCTCAAAGAAGTCCAAGAAAATGTTCCTCTTAGTCTCTGAAAATATTGCAAAGAGGTAAAACTCAAAACAATATTTTTGGTATCTCAGAGTTAATTATTTTGGGCCTTTGAATTAAATAAATAGCTATTTGCATTGGATATATATTTGATATATAAATAATATATGTCCAATAATTACTGGAACATTTTATGTGGTTTGGTATATTTTAGTCCTAGCCACATAACTATTTCCAGGATTTTATAAAATGGTTTAGTGTCTAAAACTAAATCAAAACAAACTACAGAAAATAGAAAACAGAATTAAATAGAAATGAAAGAGAGAGAGAGAAGGACTTATCTGGCGCTCACCCGGTAGCCAGCCGGCCCAGCTCCTGTGCGGCCCAGCCCATCTCCACTCCCCCCACTGTCGCCTTCCTCCTCGCGCCAGTAGGCACAGGCGCGTGGCCGACGCACGCCGGCGCACGCCCCGGCCACCTCCTGCTTGCCGCTCCACCTCGACACCCCGGACGCCTCCATGCGTGCCACGCCACCCCCCTGGAACTCCCTCACTCTCCCGAACTCTCCCCCCCTCCTCTGCTTCCTCTCTCCCTCACTCGCCCGAACGGAGCCGCCGCCACCGACGAGCTCCCTCGCGGCCACCGCCACCCCCTAGCCTCGCCGATGCGCTCAAAGGCTCCGCCTCGACCCCCTCTTCCTCCCCACCGATCCACGGCCCTCCGGAAGCCCTGGATGCTGCCAGCTTCGCCGTTCCCCTCCTCGGCCACCGCGGATCGCCGCCGTCAAATCCGCCCCCGTCCGGCCTCCCTCAAGCTCGCCGTCCACCTCTACAGGGTCTACGTGAGCTCTCCGTCCGTTTCCCCCTCTCTGTTTTGTCATTCGCGTGCCGTAGCTAGGTTATCCACCGCGGTCGAGAGCTTCTCGCCGCCGGCCATGGCGTGGCCGTGGCCACAGCCACCGCAGCTTGCTCCCGAGCCCACCGTCGTGCTCACCGCGACCCCAGGAGGCCGCAGCGCCCTTCCGTTTCCCCTCTTGTGCACCGTAGCGCCGTTCCCGCCAACGCCCGAGGTCCGGCAGCCGCTGAGCTCGACGCCGGCGAGGATTACGGCCGCCCTAGCTTCTCCCGTTTGCCCTGTTAGATGCGCGCGAGCCTGGGCATTCCGTAGATGCCCTCCGCCGGCCATTTGGTTGCCGGAGCAAGAAACCCGAAGGCCTCCGCCGCCTCGGCCTCGCCGGCGACTCAACGCCGGCGGGATTGAGTCGTTTGACCAGGGGTTTGACCTCCCCTGGGTCTATGACAGGTGGGCCCCCGCCATCAGGTGATTAGTTTAAGCTAATCACCACCTAAGCTAACCCCCTGACACTGACATGTGGGCCCTAGTGCCCCTAATCTTTAATTAAACTAAACTAACCCCCCCTGTCTAACCTGTGTCACTGACGTGTGGTCCCCACACGTCAGGTTTGACCTGGACCCGCCCTGTTGACCTGATGACGTCAGGGTGAGGTCATGCTGACGCAATATTCATTTTCTGGAATTTAGTTTATTTTATTATATTCAGGAAATTCCAGAAATTTGTAAAAACTTCTAAAAATCATAGAAATTCAACCGTAACTCCAAATTAGATAATTTATATATGAAAAATTATCAGAAAAATTCAAGGAATCCATCTGTACCATTTTCATGCATGTTAGAACAACTTATAGCTGCTGTTTAGCACAAATCAATTAAATGGCATTTGAATAATCACATATGGAGTTTAAATTTGAATCTTGTATTCAAACCAACTTCATTTAAGCTGTTGCTAGTTGCATTAGGTTAAAACACATTCATTTTGCCATGTCATGATCATGCATCATATTGTGCATTGCATTGATTGTGTTCCCTTCTATGTTGCCGGTATTTGTCCCCTCTCGATAGATGTGATACCGATGATGTGATCGTTGACACTGATGAAGACTCAATGCTATCTTCAGAAGTGCCAGGCAAGCAAAATCCCCTTGTTCATTCCGATACAAACCCACTCTCTCGCTCCTGCTCTCTTTTACTGCATTAGGACAACAACGATTCATCTGTTACTTGTTGCGGTAGTTGAACCCCTTTATCCTTTGCATGACCTGTCATTGCCACAGTAAATAGATGAAACCCACTAGCATGAGTAGGAGTTGTTTGAGCCCTGTTGTGCCTACTCATTCTTGCTTGTTTGTCATGCCTGCTACTGCTTAGAGTTGTGTCAGGTCTGATTCATCGGGAATGGATCAGAGGTGTGTGAACATGTCCTACCATTGAGAGCTAAGTGTGTGAACACGATTTGGTAAAGGTAGCGGTGAGAGGCCATGTAGGAGTACATGGTGGGTTGTCTCATTGAAGCCGTCCTTAGGAACTGAGTTCTGTGTTTGTGATTCATGACTCAGCTACTACCATACATTGGGCCCTGAAATATGACCCCGCTCGACTTCTTAATCACCCTTGTCCTCTGTCCAGGAGTTGCAAGTAGTTTCTGGTGTTTGTAGTATGCTGGAGGCCGTGGACAGCACTGACCGTAGGGGTGGGCTGTGATGCGGTAGGCACGTGGCCGGGTAAACCGGGCACCCGTTTGGTGTCACGGAACCCTGTTCACATCGTTTGGGGCTGTGAGCGAAACTCCGTCCGGATCTCCTCATGGATGGAACCCGAATAGGCGATAAACCTGGACTAGAGACTTGAGTGTTTAGGTAGGTCGTGGTCTACACCCACATCGGCTTTCGCTTGAAGTCTGCCGAGCACATGTCGTGTGCAGACGCTAAGTGGTGGAAACATGTATGAAGAAGTATACCCCTGCAGGGTTAACATCATCTATTCGAATAGCCGTGTCCACGGAAAAGGACTTCTGGATTGCTTATATCAGTTCATAGACAAGTGAAAGTGGACACTCTAAAATACGCAAGATAAGCGTGAGTGCTATGGATGGCGCTCTTGTAGGGAGACGGGAGCGGATCCATAGTGGTGTATTGATATGGGGAATATGTGGACTCGTGTGCGCCACCTCAAAAGAGTTACGTTGCAGTCGTAGTTCAGGATAGCCACCGAGTCAAAGCTGGCTTGCTGCAGTTAAACCCCACCATCCCCTTTGTTGATAATGATGCATATGTAGTTAGTTCTGATGTAAGTCTTGCTGGGTACATTTGTACTCACGTTTGCCTATTTTATGTTTTTGCAGAGAGACTTCGGTCTCACTAGTAGTTCCACGTGGACTTCGACGTTTAGCTTGTTACCTCAGCTACGATCTTGTGCCCTCGGCAGGATCTGGTAGATAGTCAGGCTTCTCAGCCTTCTTCATTTATAGATGTCTGTACCCAGACATGATAGCTTCCGCTTGTGCTTTGATTTGAATGCTCTGAATGTTGGGTCATGAGACCCCTGTTTGTAATATCTCGCTCCTCGGAGCCTATTGAATAAATTACTTGAGTCGTAGAGTCATGTTGTGATGCCATGTTGTGTTTGCACATATCGAGCATATTGTGTGTATGTTATTGAAATGCTTGGTATGTGTGGGATCTGACTATCTAGTTGTTTATCTTTAGTAGCCTCTCTTATCGGGAAATGTCTCCTAGTGTTTCCACCGAGCCATGGTAGCTTGCTACTGCTCCGGAACACTTAGGCTGGCCGGCATGTGTCCTTCTTCATTCCTGTGTCTGTCCCTTCGGGGAAAGGTCACGCGATGAATACCGGAGTCCTGTTAGCCCGCTACAGCCCGGTTCACCGGAGTCCTGCTAGCCCAGTGCTACAGCCTGGATTCACTCGCTGATGACCGACACGTTCGATGCTGGGTCATGGATGCCTATCCCTGTAAGTCTGTGCCACTTTGGGTTTACGACTAGCCATGTCAGCCCCGGGCTTCTTATCATATGGATGCTAGCGACACTATCATATACGTGTGCCAAAAGGCGCAAACGGTCCCGGGCAAAGGTAAGGCGACACCCGTGGGAATACCGTGCGTGAGGCCGCAAAGTGATATGAGGTGTTACATGCTAGATCGATGTGGCAATGAGTCGGGGTCCTGACAGCGTTGGTATCAGAGCTTGACTGCTTGTAGGATTACCAAGCCAAACTGGTCGAAGTTGAGTCTAGAAATTCTTTAGTTATATAAGGGAATTGATTGTGGGATGGAACGTAAGGCTCTTTTTACTCCTTATACCTCATGGCCTTCTGATCTGAGTCATCATCTTCTCTTCTACGGGGATTAAGAACTAGGCTATCTCTTCTTTCTATCAGGATCACGCGTTACTAATCCGTAGACTTATAAGATTGTTGGTTTAAGCCTCAGTTCAGTTTCTACCTCTGTATGTTAATTATTGATCTCGGAACCTTGATACTGTGATGTTGAGTGGTTATGCCACCATTTTGTGATTGTCTCAAATCTTTTTGAGCAATTATAGCCGTTATGCTGTCCGAGTCTTCCCAGGTTTCTAAATAGTCTGATGCATTCGCAAAATCCTTTCCCTCTGGTTTCGATGTTCCTTTATGCCAACTCAATCACACTAATTGTTGAGTTAAGGTATTCTATTGCCTTGACATTTATGTTGGAGTTATTATTATGACCCTAGGTGTCTTAGGGGATCATCTAGTGGTCTAGCCATGATCTGTGTTCCCAGTGTGATGATTCTGGCCTTTATTCTCGGAAGCATCCCGTGATGCTACTTAGTAATAGGTATTCTGTTCCTGGGTTCTTGAACCCGAGATTCACTCTACCTACTTCATGTTGATAGTAATTGCTAGTGCCTTTAGGTTATTAGTAACCTTTGCGATAGTCCTTGAAGTCCGTGGTATCTTGTTCTTCCAAATACCATGAACTACTTATGGCAGAAGTTCCTCATTGAACTGAACGATCACAACCAGAGTGCTTTTGATGAGTTCTCCATTATATATTGTGACTCTGCCAGTTCTACCCTTCCGCATGGATTGCCCGGAAGAAATATGTTGAATTCGTTCGACACGCTAAACCATGCATCCACAACTCAGAAAATCGTATGTTCCTTTGAGTTGTCCCTCTTTAGTTGTCTTCTGACCCTCGTCTATCAATTGATAGTCAAGATTATGTGTGCATTCGTTCATCAATGCCTATTACTCTTGTGGTCTGTCAAGCCATTCTATTCCGGAATGACTAGGAGAAACAAACTCCAATACCTCATCCATATCTAGGATTAGGTCAAAACCATCGTATTCCGCAGATCAAATGCCAATCCAGCTTTTGGTTCTGTTCTACCTTGGAGTATTACCTTATTCTATATCGAGATTGTTATAGGAATTGCACACCATCCTATGAACTCTTGGTACAGTGATACTTCTCACCATCATTAGTCATTCCTCGGCCCTCGTGTTGATGCAACCGGAATACCGACAAATGAATTGTGATGTGTGAAATCAATACTCCCAGCAACCTCGTTGCTTGGTAGTTAAAGGATAATAATTTCATTCTTAGTATGTTGGTTTTTGAATCATCCTTCTAAGACTGATCGTGCTACCTAGTCCTTATTTTGGTGCACCCTTCGATTGATGAGTTAGGATCTTGTCAAGTCCTCACTCATTTGATCATATCGTCTTGCCCTCAAAAGCGAGATTGTTCTCAAGCTTAGTAACATACCGGTGGTTCGTGATTTTCCGAATATCTTCTCGGAAGTATTACCAGGTTGTCACCTGACTGCTATGTTGAGCTCGTGATCAAGTCGGGTTCTTGTGAACCACCCTTTCTCCAAGAATCTGTGATGGATATCCCGGAGCTAGTTGGTTAAGCTAGACAACAACTTGGAGAGTTGGAAGATAAAAGCTTGTCTGACTTAGTTCATGTTAAGGGATATCTTTCTGTGTATGTGTGTGTGTTGAAGAAAGATGATATCTTCATTAATTTGTCCTTGTGATCAGTTGTTGGACCTATTGTCTTACCCCATCTATAATTTGAGTATGGGCTATCATCCAATCAGACCAGAACCAACGATATTCGTAATGTTGTCTTACTCGTGGTTGATCCCTCGAGCATACACCATTATATCTTTTGGGTCTGACCAATGCTAACACTTGTTCTCTTAACTATGGAATTCCTTTTAAAGGGAAACCCGGAAGAATTGTTGTTGAGCCCATTGACAACATCCTTATCTCCTCCATGATTTTGTTGAACATTAAGCTAGTGTTGGAAACTTTTGAAAGCATTTCTTCATGCTAACTCATGAAGTATTTGTTTGATGAAAGGAGTGACTTCCTCTTATACACGTGCATTTGGTGAAAGTTGCCGCCGTGGATTTGAGAAAGTTAGTTTTGCTTCCTCTGGAATCATCCCAAGTCAGTCATGCATACGTGCAAAGTATTCTGTGGTCTGGAGACTTGCAACCTTCATTCCATATGTGTTCCGAGCACACCAAGCCACTGATTGAGTTGTTCAAAGATAAAGGAGTCTGTCCAAGGTGAACTCTTTGGACTTCCACGCATGGAGACTTCGATGTCATTAATGATGGTTCCCCACCTGAACTCGGTAGTGTTTTATTATAAGACTACCACGTGGTCATGTTTGTCTGGGACAGCGTGTTCACATGTTTGTAGCAGAACCAGCTCATGTTTTGGAGCTTACTATCGTAGTTCATTCCCCGAGAATCTCGCAGCGTTGTCTCGTCGAATTGTGTTGCAAACTTTCATTTTTCTTCCTAGACTCGATGAGTCTGGAATATCCTGACACCAACCAGATCTGAATCTCAGGCAGATATGATGGTTTGGAACATTTCCCAAGAACTATAATATCGGTCCCTCGAAAACCGGTAAAGTGGATGTCGTGGCCAACACACCCAGCCGGAAGACCTGTTATTATAATATCTTGATTGAGGAAGTTGGCCACCTCCCCATAGGGATTTCGTAGGATTTACTCCCTAGTTGCCCCTATGGATTTTGAGATCCCGAAGTCCGACCTTTTACTTGATGTTCTAGATATCAAACCATATCTATGAATGGGTTACGCTAGCACATCAAGGAGAACATTAGAAGCGGAGTGCTAAATGTCTCTCGGTCGATCATCCAGATTTTGTTTCCTTGGCCTCGCCAAGGTGAAATCTAAGAAGGTGTTATCTTCCTTTGCATCGGCATATTCCACCGGTATTCGTCATGGTAGTAAGTTGTGTTGCCAGAATCCTTGACACGGATATTGGTAAAACCTTGATGATTATGGAAATGCTCAAGTTCTTGAGAGCACGCACAAGCGTTAGGTGTTACCATCGGCACTAGCTAGGTTTGCTCTCAACTTCCTCGGTTATGCTATAACCATTCCAATAGTGGAATAACTCTCTATTGTTGAGCCTCTCCCCAGTTACTAGAATCATTCCCAGCATTTGCATTTTGTTCCTAGTTTGCACCGTCAATGTGCCATTCTACCATGGGTCTCTTCCATTTCCGGTGATAAGCAAATTCATCCATTGCGTTGTCTTCAACAAGGTAATCCACATCATCCAAGTCTGAGTATGCCATTCTACCGACCCCCTCCAAATGATCACTCGAGAATTGCCTTAGGCTGGTTTAAAGAGTTTCAATGATCTCTGAATCAAAAGTAATTCTTTTTGCCACTTAAGGGGATATCTCTACGAGTCACCTTCCCTAAGGTGTATCGTTATGGTATCATGGCAACTCAACTCCTCGCTACATTGACAATCGATTACCACCTTCTTAAGCGTGAAATTGTGGTCTACCTAGTGAACCTTCGTCATCTGCTTCACTCCATTCCTATGGATGTGTGCTTCGCCTCTCAGCTCGAGAGATGTTGCTATGTCTCATTCCGTGACTTGATCCTGAGTTGTTCGACCTTCGAGAAGAACCATTCTTTTAGGATCTTTCCTTTCCTCTCGTTGTCATGTTAGTTGGAGTTCTCAGAGCAAGACTTCGAGACAAAGATGGTGATCGAATCAACGCTTTGATAAAGTGCACCCTGGATCGTGAAGATTGTGCTAGTTTGCGTTTCCCCTTCACCCTACCCTACGCTTGAATCTCGGGACGAGATTTTTGTTTAGTGGGGGTGAGTTGTCACATCCCTGGTCCTGTTATGCACTAGGCTAGACCTCATGTGAGTATCATGTTTTAATTCAAATGAAATTTGAATTGAGGAATTTTTAAAGCCTCAGAAACCATCTAAAAATGATCAACATTAAAATCTCCTCAAAGAAGTCCAAGAAAATGTTCCTCTTAGTCTCTGAAAATATTGCAAAGAGGTAAAACTCAAAACAATATTTTTGGTATCTCAGAGTTAATTATTTTGGGCCCTTGAATTAAATAAATAGCTATTTGCATTGGATATATATTTGATATATAAATAATATATGTCCAATAATTACAGGAACATTTTATGTGGTTTGGTATATTTTAGTCCTAGCCACATAACTATTTCCAGGATTTTATAAAATGGTTTAGTGTCTAAAACTAAATCAAAACAAACTACAGAAAATAGAAAACAAAATTAAATAGAAATGAAAGAGAGAGAGAGAAGGACTTATCTGGCGCTCACCCGGTAGCCAGCCGGCCCAGCTCCTGTGCGGCCCAGCCCATCTCCACTTCCCCCCCCCCTGTCGCCTTCCTCCTCGCGCCAGTAGGCACAGGCGCGTGGCCGACGCACGCCAGCGCACGCCCCGGCCACCTCCTGCTTGCCGCTCCACCTCGACACCCCGGACGCCTCCATGCGTGCCACGCCACCCCCCTGGAACTCCCTCACTCTCCCGAACTCTCCCCCCCTCCTCTGTTTCCTCTCTCCCTCACTCGCCCGAACGGAGCCGCCGCCACCGACGAGCTCCCT
>NC_041385.1:178505946-178515897 GCF_002162155.2 Triticum dicoccoides
CCCCCCTCCTCTGCTTCCTCTCTCCCTCACTCGCCCGAACGGAGCCGCCGCCACCGACGAGCTCCCTCGCGGCCACCGCCACCCCCTAGCCTCGCCGATGCGCTCAAAGGCTCCGCCTCGACCCCCTCTTCCTCCCCACCGATCCACGGCCCTCCGGAAGCCCTGGATGCTGCCAGCTTCGCCGTTCCCCTCCTCGGCCACCGCGGATCGCCGCCGTCAAATCCGCCCCCGTCCGGCCTCCCTCAAGCTCGCCGTCCACCTCTACAGGGTCTACGTGAGCTCTCCGTCCGTTTCCCCCTCTCTGTTTCGTCGTTCGCGCACCGTAGCTAGGTTATCCACCGCGGCCGAGAGCTTCTCGCCGCCGGCCATGGCGTGGCCGTGGCCACAGCCACCGCAGCTCACTCCCGAGCCCACCGTCGTGCTCACCGCAATCCCAGGAGGCCGCAGCGCCCTTCCGTTTCCCCTCTTGTGCACCGTAGCGCCGTTCCCGCCAACGCCCGAGGTCCGGCAGCCGCTGAGCTCGACGCCGGCGAGGATTACGGCCGCCCTAGCTTCTCCCGTTTGCCCTGTTAGATGCGCGCGAGCCTGGGCATTCCGTAGATGCCCTCCGCCGACCATTTGGTCGCCGGAGCAAGAAACCCGAAGGCCTCCGCCACCTCGGCCTCGCCGGCGACTCAACGCCGGCGGGATTGAGTCGTTTGACCAGGGGTTTGACCTCCCCTGGGTCTATGACAGGTGGGCCCCCGCCATCAGGTGATTAGTTTAAGCTAATCACCACCTAAGCTAACCCCCTGACACTGACATGTGGGCCCTAGTGCCCCTAATCTTTAATTAAACTAAACTAACCCCCCCTGTCTAACCTGTGTCACTGACGTGTGGTCCCCACACGTCAGGTTTGACCTGGACCCGCCCTGTTGACCTGATGACGTCAGGGTGAGGTCATGCTGACGCAATATTCATTTTTTGGAATTTAGTTTATTTTATTATATTCAGGAAATTCCAGAAATTTGTAAAAACTTCTAAAAATCATAGAAATTCAACCGTAACTCCAAATTAGATAATTTATATATGAAAAATTATCAGAAAAATTCAAGGAATCCATCTGTACCATTTTCATGCATGTTGGAACAACTTATAGCTGCTGTTTAGCTAAAATCAATTAAATGGCATTTGAATAATCACATATGGAGTTTAAATTTGAATCTTGTATTCAAACCAACTTCATTTAATCTGTTGCTAGTTGCATTAGGTCAAAACACATTCATTTTGCCATGTCATGATCATGCATCATATTGTGCATTGCATTGATTGTGTTCCCTTCTATGTTGCCGGTATTTGTCCCCTCTCGATAGACGTGATACCGATGATGTGATCGTTGACACTGATGAAGACTCAATGCTATCTTTAGAAGTGCCAGGCAAGCAAAACCCCCTTGTTCATTCCGATACAAACCCACTCTCTCGCTCCTGCTCTCTTTTACTGCATTAGGACAACAACGATTCATCTGTTACTTGTTGCGGTAGTTGAACCCCTTTATCCTTTGCATGACCTGTCATTGCCACAGTAAATAGATGAAACCCACTAGCATGAGTAGGAGTTGTTTGAGCCCTGTTGTGCCTACTCATTCTTGCTTGTTTGTCATGCCTGCTACTGCTTAGAGTTGTGTCAGGTCTGATTCATCGGGAATGGATCAGAGGTGTGTGAACATGTCCTACCATTGAGAGCTAAGTGTGTGAACACGATTTGGTAAAGGTAGCGGTGAGAGGCCATGTAGGAGTACATGGTGGGTTGTCTCATTGAAGCCGTCCTTAGGAACTGAGTTCTGTGTTTGTGATCCATGACTCAGCTACTACCATACATTGGGCCCTAAAATATGACCCCGCTCGACTTCTTAATCACCCTTGTCCTCTGTCCAGGAGTTGCAAGTAGTTTCTGGTGTTTGTAGTATGCTGGAGGCCGTGGACAGCGCTGACCGTAGGGGTGGGCTGTGATGCGGTAGGCACGTGGCCGGGTAAACCGGGCACCCGTTTGGTGTCACGGAACCCTGTTCACATCGTTTGGGGCTGTGAGCGAAACTCCGGCCGGATCTCCTCATGGATGGAACCCGAATAGGCGATAAACCTGGACTAGAGACTTGAGTGTTTAGGTAGGTCGTGGTCTACACCCACGTCGGCTTTCGCTTGAAGTCTGCCGAGCACATGTCGTGTGCAGACGCTAAGTGGTGGAAACATGTATGAAGAAGTACACCCCTGCAGCGTTAACATCATCTATTCGAATAGCCTTGTCCACGGAAAAGGACTTCTGGATTGCTTATATCAGTTCATAGACAAGTGAAAGTGGATACTCTAAAATACGCAAGATAAGCGTGAGTGCTATGGATGGCGCTCTCATAGGGAGACGGGAGCGGATCCATAGTGGTGTATTGATATGGGGAATATGTGGACTCGTGTGCGCCACCTCAAAAGAGTTACGTTGCAGTCATAGTTCAGGATAGCCACCGAGTCAAAGCTGGCTTGCTGCAGTTAAACCCCACCATCCCCTTTGTTGATAATGATGCATATGTAGTTAGTTCTGATGTAAGTCTTGCTGGGTACATTTGTACTCACGTTTGCCTATTTTATGTTTTTGCAGAGAGACTTCGGTCTCACTAGTAGTTCCACGTGGACTTCGACGTTTAGCTTGTTACCTCAGCTACGATCTTGTGCCCTCGGCAGGATCTGGTAGATAGTCAGGCTTCTCAGCCTTTTTCATTTATAGATGTCTGTACCCAGACATGATAGCTTCCGCTTGTGCTTTGATTTGTATGCTCTGAATGTTGGGTCATGAGACCCCTGTTTGTAATATCTCGCTCCTCGGAGCCTATTGAATAAATTACTTGAGTCGTAGAGTCATGTTGTGATGCCATGTTGTGTTTGCACATATCGAGCATATTGTGTGTATGTTATTGAAATGCTTGGTATGTGTGGGATCTGACTATCTAGTTGTTTATCTTTAGTAGCCTCTCTTATCGGGAAATGTCTCCTAGTGTTTCCACCGAGCCATGGTAGCTTGCTACTGCTCCGGAACACTTAGGCTGGCCGGCATGTGTCCTTCTTCGTTCCTGTGTCTGTCCCTTCGGGGAAATGTCACGCGATGAATACCGGAGTCCTGTTAGCCCGCTACAGCCCGGTTCACCGGAGTCCTGCTAGCCCAGTGCTACAGCCTGGATTCACTCGCTGATGACCGACACGTTCGATGCTGGGTCATGGATGCCTGTCCCTGTAAGTCTGTGCCACTTTGGGTTTACGACTAGCCATGTCAGCCCCGGGCTTCTTATCATATGGATGCTAGCGACACTGTCATATACGTGTGCCAAAAGGCGCAAACGGTCCCGGGCAAAGGTAAGGCGACACCCGTGGGAATACCGTGCGTGAGGCCGCAAAGTGATATGAGTTGTTACATGCTAGATCGATGTGGCAATGAGTCGGGGTCCTGACAATATTATAGTTCTTGGGAGATGTACCAACCATCATATCTGCCTGAGATTCAGATCTGGTTGGTGCTAGAATATTCCAGACTCATCAAGACCAGAAGGAAAAATGAAAGTTTGCAACACAAATCGACGAGATGACATCGCGAGATCTCGGGAAATGAACCACGATAGCAAGCTCCAAATCATGAGCTGGTTCTGCTACAAACCTATGAACACGCTGTCCAAGACAAGCATGACCACATAGTAGTCTTATAATAAAATGCTACCGAGTTCAGGTGGGGGACCATCATCGAGGATAACGAAATCTTGTACAAATCCGTCTGGTACCTTCAGGACTAGTACTTAGAACTTATTATCCTTGAACAAATCAACCAGTGGCTTGATGTGCTAGGAATACGAATGGGGTGGAGGTAATTAATCTACCAAACCATGGAATACTTTGCACGTATGCATGACTGATTTGGGATGATTCCCGAGGAACAAAAACAATCTTTCTCGAACTCACGGCGGCAACTTGCACCAAGTACTGTGAAGTAGAGGAAGTCACTTCTTTCATCCAACATAGACTTCATGAACGGAACATGAAGATAATGCTTATAGAAGTTTCCAACACTAGTTTAATGTTCAACAAAATCATGGAGGAGATAAGGATGTTGTCGATGGGATCAATAACAATTCATCCAGATTCCCAGGGAGATGGAATTCCATAACTATGTGAACAAGGTGATAGTATTGGTCAGACCCAAAAGATATAATGGTGTATGCCCGAGGAAAATCCACGAGTAAGACAACATTACGAACATCGTTGGTTCTGATTTGATTTGATGATAGCTCAAACTCAAATCAAAGGTTTGGGGTAAGACAATAAATCCAACAATTGACCACGAGGATCAATCAATGAAGATATCATCTTTCTTCAACACACACACACACACACACACAAAGATATCCCTTTGGAATGAACTGAGTCGGACAAGCTTTCATCTTCCAACTCTCCAAGTTGTTGTTCAGCTTACCCAACTGGCTCAGGGATACCCGACACAGATTCTTGGAGAAAAGGGTGGTTTCGAAAACCAACTTGATCACGAACTCAACATAGCGGCCAGGTGACAACCTGGTGATACTTCCGAGAAGAAATTCAGAAAATCACGAACCACCAATATGTTACTAAGCTCGAGAACAATCTTGCTTCCCAGAGCAAGACGATATGATCAAATAAGCAAGGGATTGAATAATCCTAACTCATTAATCGAAGAGTGCACCAAAATAAGGACTAGGTAGCACAATCTATCTTAGAATGATGATTCAATAACCAACACGTTAAGAATGAGGTTATTGTCCATTTACTACCAAGCAACGAGTTGCTCAGAGTATTGATTTCACACATCACAATTCACTTGTCAGCACTCCGGTTGCAACAACACAGGACCGAGGAATGAATAATGATAGTGAGAAGTATCACTACGTCAAGAATTCATGAGAAATGGTGCAATCCTCATGACAATCCTGACATAAAGGGGGTAACACTCCGAGGTAGAACAGAATCAAAAGCTGGATTGGCATTTGATTTGCGGATTACAACTGCTTTGACCCAATCCTGGAAATGGATGAGGTACTGGAGTTTGTTTCTCCTAGTCATTCCAGATTAGAATGGCTCGACGGACCACAAGAATAATAGGCATCGATGAACATGGTTGCACAACTACTCCTGTCTATCAATTGATAGACGAGGGTCAGAAGAAAACTAAGAGGGACAACTCAAAGAACATATAATTTTCTGAGTTGTGGATGCATAGATTAGTATGTCGAGCGAAGCTCAACATTTCTTATGGATAATCCATGCGGAAAGGTAGAACTGGCAGAGTCATAATATAAAATGGAGAACTCATCAAGAGCACTCCTGTTGTGATCTTTTGATCCAACAAACTTCTGCATAAGCGGTTCATAGTATTTGGAAGAAGGAAATACCACGGACCTTGAGGACTAACACAAAGGTTACTAATTTCCTAAAGGAACGAGCAAACACTGTCAACATGAAGTAGGTAGAGTGAATCTCAGGTTCAGAAACCCAGAAGTAGAATACCTACTACTAAGTGGCATCACGGGATGCTTTCGAGAATGATGGCCAGAATCTTCACACTGGGAACACTAAACATTGCTAGATTACTAGGTGACTCCCTAAAACACCTAGGGTCATAATAATAGCTCCAACATATATGTCGAGGTAGTAAATACCTCAACTCAGCAATTGGTGTGATTAACCTGGCCCAAAGGAACATCAAAACTAGAGGGAAAGGATTTGCAAGTGCATCAGATTGTTTACAAACCTGGGATGACTCGGACAGCATAACGGCTGTAAATGCTCAAAAAGATTGGAGACATGCTACAAAAATGGTGGCATAACCACTCAGAAGCACAATATCAAGGTTCTGGTTCAACTGAGAACATATTAAAAGTAGTAGAAACTGAATTGAGGCTTGAAACTATCAATCCTATAAGTCTATGGATTAGTAACACGTCATCCTGATAGATAGATGAGAAGGCCTAGTTCTTAATCCCCGTAGAAGAGAAGAGGATGACTCAGATCAGAAGGCCATGAGGTATAAGGAGTAAAAAGAGCCTTACGTTCCATCCCACAATCAATTCCCTTTCATAACTAAAGCATTTCTAGACACAACTTCGACCAGTTTGGCTTGGTAATCCTACAGGCAGTCAGGCTCTGATACCAAAGCTGTCAGGACCCCGACTCAATGCCACATCAATCTAGCATGTAACACCTCATATCACTTTGCGGCCTCACGCACGGTATTCCCACGGGTGTCGCCTTACCTTTGCCCGGGACCGTTTGCGCCTTTTGGCACACGTATATGATAGTGTCGCTAGCATCCATATGATAAGGAGCCCGGGCTGACATGGCTAGTCGTAAACCCAAAGTGGCACAAACTTACAGGGACCGGCATCCATGACCCAGCATCGAACGTGTCGGTCATCAGCGAGTGAATCTGGGCTGTAGGACTGGGCTAGCAGGACTCCGGTAAACCGGGCTGTAGCGGGCTAACAGGACTCCAGTATTCATCGCATGACATTTCCCTGAAGGGACAGACACCGGAACGAAGAAGGACACATGCCGGCCAGCCTAGGTGTTCCGGAGCAGTAGCAAGCTACCATGGCTCGGTGGAAACACTAGGAGACATTTCCCGGTAAGAGAGGCTACTAAGGATAAACAACTAGATAGTCAGATCCCACACATACCAAGCATTTCAATAACATTCACACAATATGCTCGATATGTGCAAATACAACATGGCATCACAACATGACTCTACGACTCAAGTATTTATTCATTAGGCTCCGAGGAGCGAGATATTACAAACATAGGCCTCATGACCCAACATTCAGAGCATACAAATCAAAGCACATGCGGAAGCTTAACATGTTTGAGTACAGACATCTACAAATGAAAAAGGCTTAGAAGCCTGACTATCTACCAGATCCTGCCGAGGGCACAAGATCGTAGCTGAGGTAACAAGCTAAACATCGAAGTCCACGCGGAACTACTAGCGAGACCGAAGTCTCTCTGCAAAAACATAAAATAGGCAAACGTGAGTACAAATGTACCCAGCAAGGCTTACATCAGAACTATCTACATATGCATCATTATCAACAAAGGGGATGGTGGAGTTTAACTACAGCAAGCCAGCTTTGACTCAGTGGCTATCCTAAACTACGACTGCAAGTAACTCATTTGAGGTGGCGCACACGAGTCCACATATTCACCATATCAATACACCACTATGGATCCGCTCCCGTCTCCCTACGAGAACGCCATCCATAGCACTCACGCTTATCTTGCGTATTTTAGAGTATCCACTTTCACTTGTCTATGAACTGTTATAGGCAACCCAGAAGTCCTTTTCCGCGGACACGGCTATTCGAATAGATGATGTGAACCCTGCAGGGGTGTACTTCTTCATACATGTTTCCACCACTTAGTGTCTGCACACGACATGTGCTCGGCAGACTTCAAGCGAAAGCCGACGTGGGTGTAGACCACAACCTACCTAAACACTCAAGTCTCTAGTCCAGGTTTATCACCTATTCGGGTTCCATCCATGAGGAGATCCGGCCGGAGTTTCGCTCACAGCCCCAGACGATGTGAGCAGGGTTCCCGAGACACCAAACGGGCGCCCGGTACACCGTGCCACGTGCCTACCGCATCACAACCCACCCCTTCGGTCAGCGCTGCGCACGCCCTCCAGCATACTACAAACACCAGAAACTACTTGCAACTCCTGGACAGAGGACTAGGGTGAATAAGAAGTCAGGGCCCAATGTATGGTAGTAGCTGTATCATGGATCACAAACACAGAACTCAGTTCCTGAGGACGGCTGCAATGAGACAACCCACCATGTACTCCTACATGGCCTCTCACCGCTACCTTTACCAAATCGTGTTCACACACTTAGCTCACACACAGTAGGACATGTTCACGCACCTCTGATTCATCCCGGATGAATCAGACCTGACACAACTCTAAGCAATAGCAGGCATGAAAAACAAGCATGAATGAGTAGGGACATCAGGGCTCAAGCAACTCCTACTCATGCTAGTGGGTTTCATCTATTTACTGTGGCAATGACAGGTCATGCAAAGGATAAAGGGGTTCAGCTACCGCAGCAAGTAACAGATGAATCGTTGTTGTCCTAATGCAGTAAAAGAGAGCAGGAGCAAGAGAGTGGGATTGTATCGGAATGAACAAGGGGGTTTTGCTTGCCTGGCACTTCTGAAGATATTATAGTTCTTCATCGGTGTCATCGAACTCGTCGTCGAAACGTCGTCTACTGAGAGGGGACAGTTACCGGCAAACACAGAAGGACACAATCAATGCAATGCAACAATATGATGCATGCTATGACATGGCAATATGATGTGTGATAGGTCTAATGCAACTTGGGACATAAAGGTTTGAGTCCATTTGAACCAAGGATTCAAATGATCACCCAAAATAATAAGTGATATAAGTGCATTAGCTTGTTTCACCTAAACAGCAAGGTTAAAGTGTTCTGACATGCATGAAACTAGTACAGATGGAAAGATTGGATTTTTCTGATCATTTTTCATATATAATTTGTTTCATTTGGAGTTACGATTGAATTTATATGATTTTTAGAAGTTAGCACTATTTTCTGCAATTTCCTGAATTATAACAAATCCAGAAAATGTATTATGGCGTCAGCATTACGTGAGGATTACGTCAGAGGTCAACGGGGAGGTCCAGGTCAAACTGACCTGTGGGTCCTGCATGTCAGCAGTTAATTAAACAAACTGACCTGTGGGTCCTGCATGTCAGCAGTCATTTAACTAAAGCAATTCAAATAAACTCAGAAAAGGTTGTTGGCATGGTATCATAATTTCATACAAATAGCATGTGCAAGAAAGTAGAGGGGGTTACGGCAAAAACTGGATGCACTTCGTGTACAAAATGGACAATCTCTTTCGAAGTATCAGGGTTTCCGACGAAAACTGAACTGTTACAAAGGCATTTCATTTTTTAAATAACCTAAGCATTACTAAATTGAATATAATGATAAAACACACTAATATTAAACATAAGAAAAAGGAATCACTGAATTTTTTTTCAAAGTTAAGTTATTCACAAACTAGTGATTCACACAAATTTCAAATAATTCAAAATTTAAACTATTCAAATTTGAAATCTACCGGCACTAACAGAAAGTTTGTAATTTTTTGTACCTAAAGCAAAAATATTCACAAAGAAACTCTAAATACAGCAAAAAACAACTCAAAAATAAATAAAACAAAAAAAGTAAAGCAAAAAAATTTAAGAAAAAAAAGCCCGCCAACTGGGCCAAAGCGGCCTACATACGACTAGCGACACAACCTTTCGTTGGGCCAGAATGCAGGCCCGCGAAGGCCCAGTAGGCCCACAAGGCGAGGAGGACAGGTAGGCCCAGTAGGCCTGATTAGGAGAGGAGCTCGAGAGAGCTACCGCACTGGGGCTTATAAACCAGTGCGGTAGCCCCTCGACTAGCGAGGTGGGACTAAACTTCCGCACCGCACCTGCGCCAGCGCACCCCCTTTAGTACCGGGTCGTGGCACAAACCGGTACTAAAGGGGGGGCTTTAGTACCGGTTTGTGCCACCACCCGGTACTAAAGGGGGGCGCTTCCCGCTGCTTGGCCTGGCCAAAACAGACCTTTAGTACCGGTTGGTGGCTCCAACCGGTACTAAAGGTGCCTTCTATATATACAACTGCTATGAAAATTTCAGTTTCCCTCTGTTTTCGCCTCTGTTCCGTCGTCTTCGTTGCCGTTGCCGCCGCCCTCGATCGTCTCCGACGTCGTCGCTCGTCTCCGTCACCGCCCCCGTCCCCGTCGCCGCCCCCGTCCCCGTCGCCGCCGTCATCCCCGTCGCCGCCCCCGTCCCCGTCGCCGCCCTCGTCTCCGTCGCCGCCCCCG
>NC_041385.1:178515907-178521218 GCF_002162155.2 Triticum dicoccoides
GCCTCGCCGTCGCCTCGCCGTCGCCGTCGCCCGCTGTGAGTCCTCCAGCCCCGAGCCCGTACACACACACACACAAGCATTAGATAATTAGTCTTTAATTAGTTTAGATAATTAGTCTTTAATTAGTTTAGATTATTTAGATTATTATTTTGTATGTTTAATTAGTTTAGATAATTAGTGTTTAATTAGTTTAGATTATTTAGATTATTATTTTTTCACTATTATATATGTATGAATGCATGTTAGATGGATATAATTAGTGCTTAATCAGTTAGAAATTAGTGTTATATAGAAATGTTAGAAATTAGTGTTATATAGAAATGTTAGAAATTTTAGTGTTATTTAGATTATTTAGATTAACATAATTAGTGTTATATAGAAATGTTAGAAATTTTAGTTATCAAAATCCAATCATTAAAAAAATGTTACTTTTTGCGGGCATATAGCTAATATTTGTTCTCGACGATGCCCGGCCCGCATCCTCGCTGTCGATCCGTCCGCGACGACGTCCAGCCGACCCATGTCCGGGACTGGGCTCCGCCGGGCTAGCACTGGGAGGTGCTGCTTGGAGGGGCGCGCCGCTTGATAAGGAACCCGGCCGCGAGTCCCGTCGTCGACCCTGATCTCGTTTGGTGGCGTTCGCGTGGGCCAGTTTCGGTGCGGAGGGACCCGGCCCCGCCGGAGGTGGTAAGTCGCCGTGTCAGGGAGGTGGACGAGCACGTCCATCGCTACATGTTTGCGTTAGAGGGCGGCAGGTTCTCCAATACGTGGCAGTATCCTCGGGGATCTCACTTCAGCTATGATCCTGTGAGGGTTCCTTCTCTTTGGGTGTCCACCGCCCGCGCCGGAGGAACCGCGAGTGTCCTAGATTCTTCTGTACTATTCGATCTTTATTAGCTAATAGCCAGTGATGTACTATTCAATATTATATATTATTCGAGACGATGTATTCGAGATTATATCTATTATTCTGGACGATGTATTCGAGATTATATCTATTATTCGAGACGATGTTATTTGAATACTAAATTGTTTTATATTTCTTTTGGATTAGTTAAACAAAAGCTATGGCAGACAATACCGACAGAGAGGGAGAACAGACCATGTTCGATATGATACGTGGGCCAGATGATAATCAGAATGAAGAAGATTATGACGGCTCCGAATTTCTAAACAACACCGGAGAGGGTGATATGATATTCGATCGCGACGACGAAATAGATGAAGTCATGAACTATGACGATGACGAAGAACATGTTGATCCTGAAAGAACAAACACCGGCGAGGTATATATATTTATATAAGAAGGCATCTGGTGATCATCACATGTTTTAAATGACTTGAAGATATATTAATGAATCGATCTTTGTTCTTTCAGCCATCCGGATCGAGCAAATCTTCAGGCAAAATGACGAAACGAGGCCCGAACAAAAAGTTGAAGCTGGGCGTAAAGTACAATATCGAGGCATGCGGCCCTACTGGAAAACCATTAGCGCCTAAGAAGATTGCGGACAAGTTCGTTCGTCAGTGCGGAGTTCTTGTGAAGGACCAACTCCCGATCAAACTTCAAGAATGGAGAGCGCCAGGAAAGCCACGTCCAGATGTTACTTTTGTCGACAAGAATCAAAAAGATCTGCTTTGGGATACTCTCATGGAACATTTCACCCTACCAGATCATTTCACAGAAGTAGATTTGCAGAAAGTCAAAGAGGCTGCTCTTAGGATGATGGCGACTGCATTCAAGAACTACAAGAATCGTGAATGGAACAAGTACGTCAAGGGAGGAAGGAAGACACCAGTATTCAAGGGAACACTGGAGAACCAACGTGATCATTGGGACGATTTCGTGAAATTCAAGGATTCAGAATTAGCTAAGGAGCAGTCGAGAATAAACAAGAAGAATGCCGAAAAAAAGGATAAGTTCCATAAGCTGGGGCCAGGTGGCTATGCGGTGGCAATGCCTAAGTGGGGTAAGTCTGAGAAAGAGATGGAGGATGCAGGTGTCACTCTGGCTACTAAGAGCTGGCCCCCCAGTGTCAGGACTTGGTTCTATGCGCATGGGGGGGAGTTGGACCGGGAGACAGGCAATGTTTCGACGAGGGCAAGTCTGAAGGGAGCCGACGATGCGATACTTGTTGCAATAGAAGAGGTACGAACGGGGGTGTTCCAGCCCAACAGAGAGAACGACGAGCTTACGTGTGCCCTGGGAAATCATGAACACCCGGGAAGAACACGAGGCAAGGGCGCTATGGCGTGGTATGAGGGGTTTTCAGACTGGAACAACAACTACAGAACCCGTGCGAGAAAGAAGATTGCGGAGGAGAAGAAGAGGAAGATGGAGGAGGAGCAGAGGAAGCGGGACTATGAACGCCTTCAAGGCCTAGAAGCAAGTCAAGCGGAATTGGCGGTCAAATTCCAGTGGCAGCAGGAGCAGATCGACTCACTTACCCATCAAAGGGGGTCTCAGCAGCTGCAGCAGCTAGCGGATGATCCAGCATTGGATAGCACCGGCCCATCCATGCCGAGAAGCAGCGTGGGTTCCGTCCTGGACGATGCAATGCTGGGTAGATACCCCGTGGATGACATCACGGAGAACACTAACTGCAAGCTACACGTCAAAATGAAGAACATATCCATGAAGGTGGCGGACGGCTGTGCTTTCAAAAATCCCCCTGAGGCAACCTTCCATTGCAACCCGATTCCAGCGGGCTATGCTCGTGTCTTGGTTGATGAGGTGGTGGACCCACCATATTCGGGGCTACAGCTTGACATTGCTGGAGGTGACGGCGAGCGCTTTCTCAGAGAGGCCAAACATCGTATCATCCTATGGAAAAAGGATTGCATCATCTTTCCAAGGCCACCGACACCGTGTCAGCCGAGTCCTCGTCGAAGTCCGCCACCGAGTCAGCAGACTCCCGCTCCTGCAAGTCCACCAAGTCTGGCAAAGTGTCAGGCCACTCCTCCTCCTCCAAGTCCGGCAAAGTGTCAGGACAATCCTCCTCCTCCAAGTCCTCCACAGCGTCAGACGTCCACTCCTCCTCCAAGTCCGGCACAACCTCAGGCCACTCCTCCTTGTCCAACTCAGTCCTGTCAGCCGTCTCCGCCACCTCAGCAATCGCAGAAGAGACACCCCACAACTATTGTGCGTAGTGGTACAAGTCGAGGTAGTACAGGAAGTACAGGCGGAGGCAAGCGATATAAATATGGTCCAAGCCTCAAGCCTCTTCCACAGAGGTCTTATGACAGGTCCGAGGAGGAAATCACAGCCATATCGAAGGCCGAGGTGGAAGCCCATTTTGCACCGAAACCGCCACCGCCGCCAAGGGAGAAAGTGCGTGAGGAAACGATTGACCACTTCATTCGTATGGCTCAACCACCAGCTCCCAAGCCTGTTGACACAGACTATGAGCACCACATCAGGAAGTTAAATCGAGCACGTCTACAAAGGGAGGCGAGCACGTCTACATCGGGATCAAGCAAACAAGAAGCAGCTGCCAAAAAATGCGGGAAAACCATTCCCCAGCTGGGAGAACAGGCGGCGCAATGGATCCCCTCGCTTGTTGTGCCAACAACAGGTGACAGTACGCGCGCCCAATATTATTGTGGGCAAACAGTGCATGTTCCCGAGGTGGGCAATGTGGTAATAACGGAGGAGCATATAATGCAGGCTGAAGTTCTCAACATCACTGTTGGACAACTCCTCGAGATCGAGCCCATGCCTTTGCTTAGAGAGGATGAAGTAAAACGGAAATATGTCCGGGGCCAACCTTTGGTCGCGCCAGACAAGGTCAAGAACCTCCCAACGAGAATGTATGAATTGCATCTATGGTACATGAACATTACCAAGATTTCAGATCGATTGTCCCTCATGGTGAATGTCAAGCAGGACCATTACTACCATGAGAAAGCTAGGTCCGTTGAGTATTTAGAACTATTTCATTTATACAATCAAGACGCACTCGACAAACCTATCGTCAGTTGCTATTGTCTGTAAGTGATTTCTTTCTATAATTTAAGTCTCAAGCTAGCTGTAGTGATCCTTTTGATCAATCATTACCTGTAATTATCCTCACTATATTCTTTTCTGTGGTATTATGCAGGATGAAGATATATGAAATGAGAAAAGGTGGACGCTTTGGCATTGGGTTCATTGACCCAAACACCGTTAATGAATACACATGGAAGATAAATCAACGTCATGCAAAGGAAGTAGAGGACATCATGCTAGAGTTCTTGAAGCGCCTCAAATACAATGAAGATATACTACTTCCTTACAACTTCCAGTGAGTCACACTGTCTTGTACTACAAATTCTCTATTTTTGCCTACTACCTAGCTACATGTTTTTTCTTACATATGCCCGCTTAATTAAGACATGTAAACGTGTGTGCATGCAGATTTCACTTGGTCTTGTGTATCATTAAAGTTGACGCCGGAACAGTTGAAGTACCGGACTCACTAATCTCAGAAAAAACTGACTATAACATCTTGTATGGGATAGTCAACAGGTAATTTCAATCATTATTAACTATATATCTCGGCCTATTTAGTTCGTCATTTCATGATATGAACTATTTAATAACCCCTTTATTCATTTTCTTTGTCGGCAGGCAGGGCTTGGGCAAGATTCATCAGCGTCACGGAAGGTGAATGGAAACAAAAGCTTCAATGGTTTCGACCCAAGGTAAGTAATTAAGTAGTACTAGCTAGCTAGCTAGCTGCCATCTCTTTAATTATCATGCTTGATTAATTTTTATCTGATCAAATTCCATTCTCGTAAAGGCCCTGAAGCAGGCGCAGGGGACTGATCTGTGTGCATTCTGCGTTTGCGAGAACATTCGCATGATGGCGTCCGAAAGGAGCAGATCTCAAAGACAGCAATGGGTACGCTTATCAGAACACTATTCACAATTTTTACACCATTATCGATATTTAGTCACACAACTAATACACATGCATATTGATCTCCTTCTTAACAGTTCAAAGAGGTGCGGGAGAAGCTCATAGAAAGGGAGCGCGTAGAAGCACTTCAAGAGGAAATAGCGGGATTTTTGCTCGACCAGGTCATAAATCCGAATGGAGAATTCTATTACCCGCTACCGCCCCCATGAAAACCACTTTCAATTGTCATCGTGCTCCGAAGGCACCAATTAGGCTAATGCCACTGGCTCCGAAGGCAACATTCATATGTAGGAGAAATTGTATATAGCTATACATGTGTGTATGTGTGAATTAATTAATATGGTGGTTTGTGAGACATTGATGATATATATATGCATGATTGGTTCTACTAGAAATTCTATATATATATA
>NC_041385.1:178521815-178593045 GCF_002162155.2 Triticum dicoccoides
ATGCATAATGTGTACAATGTGTAGTATCGTAAAATACCAGCAAACGAAAAAGAATTAAAATGGAAACACAAAATTAAATGAAAAAGAAATCATAAAACTAAAAACCCCCCAAACCTTATAGTACCGGTTGGTCTTACCAACCGGTACTAAAGGGCTCCAGGCCCTCGGAGCTGGCTCGTGCCACGTGGTTGCCCTTTAGCACCGGTTCGTGCTGAACCGGTACTAAAGTGGGGGGCCTTTAGTGACCACAAATTAGTGCCGGTTATGTAACCGAAACTATAAGGCCTTACGAACCGGTGCTAATGCCCGGTTGTGCACTAGTGGTTGTACATCCAATATAAGTGGGGTGTTGTCTGATTTCTCCGGCACCATCACGTTTTTCAAGGACTTTGCTCGTGCTCCTTCAGGTTCGGCATTCACCCTCTTCCTTTTTGATGTCTGATGCACAAGAAAAACATTTGAATGGAAAAACATGGTATCATGACAGATGCAATATGTATTGATAATGGATGGGCATGGCATCTTGAAATGTATGATGAGTAAACTAAGCAAATGGCGGTGCAACAAAGTAGAAGAAATGCAAGACAACATATGCAAGATACGTGCAATCAATAAAACCATGCCAAATTAGAACAGGCACCTTGATGGGTGAACAGGACATGCCATCTGCCTTTGACTCCTCGAGGTTAGAATAATCATTAGGATTATATTCTGAATAAGAATCTACAGGTGGCGAGTGTATGGGTCTCATTGCATCCAGAATGGCACTCAATGCCTTGGTGCCAATTTTGTAAGTTGCTGCAGCGTTCCACAATATTCTTCTGATGCACGGATTCTGATATTCACTGTAATTATGTATAATATATGAGAACCATGAAAACATAAATAGTAGTGAGATTATCTTTGTAATGAAGAGGATATTCTAATATAGGGGCGCCCCTGTAAACCCTTGTGTGCTATCACTGGTTCTGATGAGAGAGCTCATGTGTGCTATAATATGGTGCATGCATTAATATAATCTGGCACAAGTACACAAAAAATAGGCTCTAGAAGTAAGGATAGTTGGCAGATGATAAGTTCATAATATACTGTATAGAGAGTTTATTTCCAAACCATGATAACAAGAGCACACAACAACTAGGCAGATCGTAGTGTACATAAAAGGGGTACACCATAACCAAGATATATAAATCAGGAATGTGAAACTGGCTAGAAAATATGGTGTTGTATTGCCGCTACTAATTGAAAGCCTATCGATCACGTACAGGCCAGCTCTATCGGCTGTTGATTGCAGATGTCCCTGCTCCCCTTCCTGACAAGGAACATACTATACGTACTAAATACTGAATAACAAAAGAGGAACATGTTAAAGAACAGAAGAGGAAGCATATTCTTGAGGTTCCGCTTCATTGCATACAATGTTGGTTGCCCACTCATGATGAATCATAGCGCCCAAAGAAATGCAATTCCATGCTGTCTCTCTATATGCGGCCACATGCATTTGGAAAATCAAGTGGGAGCATTACCTGACCAATTAAATGGGTGTCTGTTAACTAATATCAATATCATATCACAATTCACATTTGAAGAAGTAAGCTTTGGACTTATGATTGTTGTGTTGTTTAGCTTCAAGAGTGGACTGCTGCTAGTGCGACACAAAGGAGCTACACATATCATAGTGTAGATATAACTGGAAAACCGTAAGCATCAGGAGTAAATTCAGCAAAGTGGAACTTGCTAGAATATATGTGCTAGTATTGCCGGTACGACTAGAAAGGCTTCGGATACCAGCTCTCTTCAACTGAAGGTGCGGTACTATTAATATCAGTGTAACTCTCAAAGGCGACACAGCTCCCCGTATTTCCTTGCTAATCTTATAGGATTCAAGTGGGCAGGCCATTACAATCCTATTCCTATGTTTAAAAAATCCTACGAATCAAAGAGGCCCGAAGAGTTCAAAGTGTCCATCACAACCGACCGTATGGACCTCTACACTGCAAATGTCCCTGCTCATCTTCATTACAAGGAACATAATGTACTACTATCATACTCCCTTCGTTCCAAAATATATGTCTTTGTAGAGGTTTCCACTATGGATCATATATAGATGTATACAGATACATTTTAAAGTGTAGATTCACTCATTTTGCTCCATATGTAGTCCATGGTGGAATCTATACAAAGACTTGTATTTAGGAACGGAGAGAGTACTTATTAAAGAAGAACGGAAGAGGAACATGCTAAAGAAGAGCAAGAAGATTTTGGATAATAAAATGTTCGTTGCGCAGTGCCCACACATGATGAACTGGAGCGCATTAAGAATGCAACCCCCTGCTGTCTCTCTCTATATGTGGTGCACGTGCTTTTCAAAAGTAAAGTAGGAACATTTGCTGACTAATTAAAGGTTATCTGTTTTAGTAATATCAGAATCATATCAGATTCGTATTTGAGCAACAAGTTTGGAATTATGAGTGGCACATTGTTTAGCTTGATGGATTCAGGAGCAGTGCTAAGCAGGTACGATGATGGTACTGAATATAAAGGCATGTCTGTATGCAAGTCGCGTGACATTTGTCATTTGGGTTAGTCGGCCATTTCACGCGGTTGGATGAAGATCCTACATCTCCTAATCCTTCTTCTTCCTCGTCTCTGATTCTGCCCGTACAGAACACCGCACGGGCCGCCGGCGGAACCACTCGCCCTGACCGCCCCACCCTCCCTGAACCGCCCCCACCGCCTGTGTTCCTCTGCCACCCTACCCCCCACTCCCGCCCCCACCCGCATTGAGTTTTCTTTGTTCGGCGAGGCCCCACCACCCCCCCACAACCACCGTCCCCACCTGAGCCCCTTCCTTCGCACCGGCGAACTCCGGCGATCCTTCAAAAATCAACTGACCCAATTTTGAAATTTAGTCTACTATAATTTAACTAGTGTGGAATTAAAAGGGGAAAATCATAAGCATTGCGAGTATTGTGTTGAGTGTGCCATGGCGGATCTGAAGTTGCAAACCAGACAAAGGCAACTTCGCAACCAATGTTTGCTTTCAACTAACAAGTAAGTGATGGACAAGAAATCAGCGTAAAGCAGTGGGGCTCTATTTTCTTCCTGCGATAAATAAGTTGAGCAGATACGAAAGAGTACTGCCTCTGGTGCGGTGCCGTGTATGCATCTATTGAGAATTTGACGGTGCTGCGGTACCGATGGCTGTCGCAGCATGGAAGCAGATCTAGGAGGGTAGACAGTGGTGGCGGGGTGCGGTGAACGAGACGGTCGTAGGAGCGGCGCCGACAAGGTGGACGACGGCGGGGATGAAGCGAGAGGACGGGATGCAAGGATCCCGGTCCGAAGCCGTGGATGAGAGAGGTCGATCTCTTGTAATGGATGATGGCGTCGGGATATCAGCTCCCGCATGGTGGAGAAGGACGGCGGTGGATGGGGTGCCGGACGGAGGAGGCTGGGGTGGAGAGGGTGTTTTGGCGCCCACAGAGTACGAATGGGGAAATGGAGTGAGAGAGGAAGGGGGGAAACCATGTCTTTAGGGCGCGCTTGTCTCAAATGCGAGGAAATTTACAAAATTAGCCCCCGTTAAAAATTTCCTACATCACAACAACATTAGTCGGTTGGGGATAGGACGGTAATCTCGCATACACCAAATATTTGCCGACGAGAGTTTGTTTTTGGCGCCCACCGTGTATGAATCAGGGGGGAGTCAATTTTGGCCGAGGAGACACTGTGTTTTGGCTCCCACCGTGTATGAATCCACGTGAGAGGCGGTTATGTCACGTTTGAGTAAAATTACAAACCTACCCCTATGGAAACCTATAGAAATCGAGCCGATAGGCTTTGCGTTTAGGATAGGCAGAAATTTCCATCTCACGGATTTTGGTTTCGGGTGGTTACTGCGACTTTCCCGGTTCGTTCAAATTTTTGCAGAGCAAGAGTGCATGTTTACCGTGCCAACTCAATTCGAATCCAGTTTGTATTCTATTTTTGTTCGGGCAGGATCCATTTTCGATTGGAATAAAATTCCATATACATCATTTTTTATATATACTTTCAAAAGCACAACAAAGAATTATGCTCCTTTATATGTATAATATATTTACAAATACAATGATCTCAAAATCATAAGGTTGAATTCAAAAAAAATTAAACCAAATTATGTTCTAGTAAAATGTATGGATCAGTAATATCTACGTATTAAATAACATAGATGCCTGTGAATTCATATGATTATGCATGTTTGATATATCAATTTTGGTTCGAGTATGAATTACATGTATCATCATCTCGAATTCAAATATTTGAATCCCTTTTATGTTGAGTCCTTTCACGCCCATCTCTCTTGCATGCTCCTTCATGTAGCTATCATTCTCTTTTCTCCAGCTCACCCGCACACTCACTTCATGTTTCTCCTATCTTCGCAAACATGGTCTCTCGACGTCTCCCTTGAGAAGTGTCACACTCTCCATATCATTATACATTAGACGGTTTTCATTATCTCTCACGTCTATACCGTTCTCTGGTATCACTAGGTACCTAAGCTTTCTTTTCCACCGCCACACACACAGTCTCACTCGTCTTTCACTTTGCCTTTCTCTCTATGGGGTCCTCTCACACAGCCTATATGTCCCAAGAAATGACTCATACCACTAAAAATACTCTCTCCTGCAGACACAACATTTGTTGCACTCTCCTTTCCGTCTCCATCCCAGTTATAAAACTAACATTATTCATTTGTTTACCGATCAGAGAAACTCCCCCCGGCTCTCCCTCTCTCTCTCTCTCTCTCACACACACAACTCCTGCTTCCACTCCCCTTCCCGACTACCCTCTCTCTCACACACACACAAAACTCTCACTTTCACAACCCCCACTCGTATTTCTCTCACAATCATTAATCGACTAGCCTCCAGATAGGTTTATACACATGCACACTCATGCTTCCACTATCACGTACATGTCTCTCTCACGCTCCTTGTATGTATGTAGATTTTTCATCCCTTCTTGAGACACGCCCTCTCGATCGTGCACACACACACTATCGCCTCATTTTAAGCTGATACCTCTCACACACACACTCTTTGTGTCTTTGTCACACATGCACTCGTTCCTCGTCCTCTCTCCCTCTCTCACACACACACAACACACACATGGGCTTTTTGCAACAACTAGCAAGATGCCCATGCGTTGCACGGAACATCAAGATGCATTTGTATGAGTAGTTTATCTTGTGGGAGAAAAGGATGAACGAGGGAAGGCCTTATTTATAAATGTGGAGAGGGGTGTGGGTATCTTTTTGCAAAATTGCCATAGTTTCCTTCCTATTCGTCAGATATAAATCAGACGGCCTATATTGTAGGCTAGCTGGCACACCATCATAACCAATTCTGTTTTCATCTCTAATCTTATAAAAAAGCATAGTCGGTGATGATGGTGTGCCTGTCATCCTGCAATATAGGCCGTCCGATCTATATCTAGCAGATAGGAAGGAAACTATGGCAATTTACCCGCACTCCTCTCCACATTTGCAGATAAGGCCTTCCCTCATTCATCCTTTTCTCCCACAAGATATTGATGTTCCGTGCAACACACGGGCATCTTGCTAGTAAGAATAGAAATTAGAGATATACCACTTCTCGAATCTTGAAACCAACAACATTCCTCCCTTATCTCATCAAAACCGCCAAAGGAATATATTTTGAGTGAAACATAACATAGTTTTAGTGATACACGTATCTCAAAACTAGACTCTTTTTTCTATCAAATCGGTGAATATGTATTAATCTACTTTGATCGTGTGGCAACACATTGGCACATTGCTAGTAGTTATTACTACTGTATAATTTTTTGGACACCAGACAAATGGTCGAGTACATATACGAAGAGAAGGGGCGCACACACGCAGTCGGCCTGTCGCTCTCTCGCACACATGAGAGTTACGAAAAGGCATCATTAACAAATAAACCCTAAAACCCTAGGTGCACGATTGCTGCATGCGCGGGTACCGGGTACGTGGCGGAGCGTGCCTTTGTAGGAATAGTCAGCTCGCGTGATAATTTGATCCGTAGGAGTTGATGGTCGGGACCACAGGTGAACGAACTGGAGGCGGTGGCTCGCCAGTTGCCACAGATCGAGTACCACGTTTAAAATATTTTTTTAGCGCTGTAAGAATTTCGATTTTCAATGGCACGTTATAAGTACTTAAGTATATTTTAGAACGATTGGTATGGAGTGAAAATGGAATACATAAGTACTACCTCCTTGGAGTATGGTTGTATGGGTTTATGTTACGAGATGTTGAACCTGGTAGTTCTAGGGCAAATACTATGGTTTAGATGTTGGTTTTCAGTAATGAAGATCGGAAGGGGAAACCCCTTCTTTGATAAAAAAAAACTACTACCTCCGTCCTGGTTTACTAGTCCCCATCGTATTTTGGCTCAAAGTTTGTCCACAAATTTTACTTGTAAAATGTGAATGGAAAAGAAGATTTTGTTATACCCAAACAAAGAAGGACTGGAGGGAGTGATTGCTCTGACACGGATGCGACCTCTCATAGCGCAGGCATTGAACCGGTGCGCCGACCAAGAGGGCCCCACTCGCTGCAGGCCTGGCTGAACACGCCTCCTCGCCGCATGCAACCGGCTTCAGACTGCCCCGCTTGCCTCCATTGAATCTGCGCGTGTGCTGGCAACACATCCTTTCGCGAGCCGACCGACATTTTAGAATACAAAAAAGATCAAAATATAATTAATTGCGCATGGTCTTGACTTGTTGTGCTCGGACTGGTAGCAGGAACTAGAGGTTTTTCTTTATTTGTAACTCTCCTCAAATTTTTTGGCTTTGATGTGAATCATGGTTGTGGACATTATCTATGAATGTGCAGATATCTGCGAACATGAGTTTGATGTGGAAGTTGAACTTGGAATGCTGGGCTTGCGCATGAACTATACCATGTTCAATGCTTCGTCTGTTATTGTTTGGAAAGTAATTGCTGTTATTACATGACCCTAAAAAAATTATTTTGTGCCACATCAATAGATGCACGGACATCACAACAGGCATGCTGACTGGATAAACATTTGAACCTAGCTATTATGAAGGAAAATTTGTATTGACAATAGTTTTTGATAGCATGAGATGCCTAGCCTGCTCTGCCTCTGCTAGCTTCTTTCTGGCTTCTTCCATCTCTTCTTTGGCTTGGGTGAATAGACCATCTGGTTGTTCTTTTTTGCTTCTTCACGAACTCAGCTACATTCTCAAGGGCTGCTGCATGCTTTCTTTCAGCCTTTACTAGAGCCACGAGGACACGAACAGTTGACGACTCCACCTGGCTTGTGTCTAATCTAGCATCATCTGGGAATTTGCACCTTGTGTCTAATCCAGCATCATTAGGGAACTGGCACCTTGTGTGTATTCCAGCCTCATTTTGGAAACATGACCTCGAGGTTGACCATACTTCCCTCCCCGTAGGAACTGCATCCTGACATGAAGTTGCTTCTTTTTTAGATCAATACTTAGAGCAACCCAGATCCATTTAGTAGAAGCTAGATAAATAGGACTCGGAGAAGTGAATTCAAAAGGAAAAATATAAAAATAGACTACAAGGTGAGAACATCCACTTCCTACATCAAGCTAAAAATGAAAGCACTAGGACGATTTAGACTCTTCCTATTACACATCAAAGAACACGAGGCTAAGAGAAACAGAAACTACAACATATACACATCGAAGAACATGAGCCAAAACGAAAGTAATTAAAAGGGTGTTACTTTCCAAAGCTCATTTTACAGGTTCGGTGAAGCTCCTCTTTAACTTGCCACGCTCCTTGAAGATGTCCCCAATATCCCATGTTTGGCCTTCATTGCTCCTCTGCATGTTCGCACTCGTGGTTTTAAAATATCAACATGGCAACAAAAAATACTAGTAATACTCACGCATCTTGTGGGCAACATTAAAGCACTCGTCTGCCATGTTAGAGCATCTCCAACAGAAGCGCAATGCGTGGCGCTTTAAAAAAGTGTTTACAGTGCTGAGAACAAGAAGTAAAGATAGAGAGTAGAGACTAGAGAGTAGAGACATAAATAGTTCTCAGCATAGATATATCATATATAGATAAAAAATAGATAGTTCAACTACTCCTCATTGTCCGACTCCTCCTCTGTGATGTCCTCCTCCGATGTCTCAATGTAGGCGTGAAGATACCGATCGTCGTCGGATTCCCAGGGCGACACTGCTCCTAGCCTCAAGTTGAATTGAGCATCCTCTTTTCGTGTACGCTTGTCCTCGCAATAGGCGGCTCGCTCCGCCCTCCTCTTCTCCCTCTCCACCCTCCTTTGCGCATAGAACTCACGCTCGTTGATGATGTCTTGCGGCAAGCATTGGCGTCACAACACCATGGCTTCCTCGTCCATCTCGGCGATGCCGAGACGGTGCTCCCACCTCCGGTTGTCGCGACGATCCTTGTCGGTGATAAGCCGTGGCAGAGGCGCGAGCTCCTGCGCCAGCTCCCACGTCGGCACGTTGGGGAAGTTCAATGTTTTATGAGGCCACCGGAGGTGCCACGCCGCCGTGTCGTACGTGTGGGCGATCTCTTTGGCGCTGTCGAAATTGCCGAGGCCGAGGCACATGCCGCAGAAACAGATCTCGACGGAGAAGCCACCGGAGGGGCGTGCATTGATGCCACGGTATCGCCAAGTTTCCCAGCGATGCGACTACATGGTGTGCTACCTCTTGAGAACTGCGTTGGTTTTCCCTTGAAGAGGGAAGGGTGATGCAGCAAAGTAGCGTAAGTATTTCCCTCAGTTTTTGAGAACCAAGGTATCAATCAAGTAGGAGACCACGCTCAAGTCCCTCATACCTACACAAACAAATAAGAACCTTGCAACCAATGCGATAAAGGGGTTGTCAATCCCTTCACGGCCACTTGCAAAAGTGAGATCTGATAGAGATGATAAGATAATATTTTTGGTATTTTTATGATAAAGACTAAAAGTAAAGAACGCAAAATAAAAGTAGATCGGAAACTTATATGGTAAAGAATAGACCTGGGGGCCGTAGGTTTCACTAGTGGCTTCTCTCAAGATAGCATAAGTATTACGATGAGTGAACAAATTACTGTCGAGCAATTTATAGAACTGAGCATAGTTATGAGAATATCTAGGCATGATCATGTATATAGGCATCACTTCCGCGACAAGTATACCGAAACAATTCTGCATCTACTACTATTACTCCACACATCGACCGCTATCCAGCATGCATCTAGAGTATTAATTTCATAAGAACAGAGTAACGCATTAGGCAAGATGACATGATGTAGAGGGATAAACTCAAGCAATATGATATAAACCCCATCTTTTTATCCTCGATGGCAACAATACAATACGTGTCGTTTCCACTTCTGTCACTGGGATCGAGCACTGCATGATTGGACCCAAAGCTAACACTTCTCCCATTGCAAGAAAGATCAATCTAGTAGGCCAAACCAAACTGATAATTCGGAGAGACTCGCAAAGATAACAAATCATACATAAAAGAATTCAGAGGAGATTCAAATATTGTTCATAGATAATCTTGATCATAAACCCACAATTCATCGGATCTCGACAAACACACCGCAAAAAGAGGTACATCGAATAGATCTCCAAGAGAATCGAGGAGAACTTTGTAGTGAGATCCAAATAGAGAGAAGAAGCCATCTAGCTAAGAACTATGGACCCGAAGGTCTGAGGTAAACTACTCACACATCATCGGAGAGGCTATGGTGTTGATGTACAAGCCCTCCATGATCGATGCCCCCTTCGGCGGAGCGCCGGAAAAGGCCCCAAGATGGGATCTCATGGGTACAGAAGGTTGCGGCGGTGGAAATAGTGTTTCATGGTGCTCCTCGATGTTTTTGGGCTATAAGAGTATATATAGGCAAAGAAAGTCGGTTAGGAGAGCCACGAGGGGCCCACGAGGGTGAGGGGTGCGCCCAGGGGGGGGGGTGGGGGCAGGCGTGCCTCCCTGCCTCGTGGACTCCTCGGTTGTTTCTTGACGTCCACTCCAAGTCCTCTAGATCACGCTTGTTCCAAAAATTACGCTCCCGAAGGTTTCATTCCGTTTGGATTCCGTTGAAATTCCTTTTCTGCGAAACACTGAAATAGGCAAAAAAACAGCAATTTGCACTAGGCCTTGGGTTAGTAGGTTAGTTCCAAAAATAATATAAACGCGTATAGTAAAGCCCATTAAACATCCAAAACAGAATATATAATATCATGGAACAATAAAAAATTATAGATACGTTGGAGACGTATCATGGTGGCGCGGCGGCGGCGAGGTGAGAAAGAGTGGGGAGAGAGCGGTGGTGAGGCGCAGGGCAGAGGGAGAGCGGTGGCAAGGCACAGAGCGGGGAGAGAGCGGTGGCAAGGCAGAGAGGGGTGGGAGGGCATTGGATTTTATAAAGCGCGTCGGACACCGCACGCAAAAACTAGTGCGCGCCCGGCCGCTTTTTCCCGCGTGTGCATGATCCTTTCCCGACGTCCCTGCTATCTCTAGTCCCTTCTCTACTATTATATTTATTTTATATTTTATATTTATCTCCACTTCTCTACTCTCTACTCTTAAAAAACAGAGTTGGTGATGATGGTGTGCCTGCCATCCTGCAATATAGGCCATCCGATTTATATCTGACGATTAGGAAGGAAACTATGGCAATTTTGCAGAAAGATACCCACACCCCTCTCCAGATTTGCAAATAAGCCTTCACTCATTCATCCTTTTCTCCTACAAGATAAACTACTTATACAAATGCATCTTGATGTTCCATGCAACGCATGGGCATCTTGCTAGTTCTAAAAAACTTTCCATCATTTGCCACACTACTGGTTGCAGATGAAGAACCTACCCAAGCACAACGCAATACAGGAGCGACGCACAATTACAAGCTGATATTCTGCTGGACAATGGAGGCTATAACCAATTACTTTTACGGGAACAATAGCAACCAGGAAATTTGAAGGGTAGGTATGAACAAAATTGGAACTGCACATGTACTGCTAAGTGATTCAATACACACATTACCAATCGATGAGGAGAACGATGGTCGCAGCGGCCTCTATGCATCATGGTTGGCAACGGGAGTCAGTTCATTGTCCACTATGGTGGTACTTTTGCGCTTGGCGTCGGCTTCCGGGAAGTAGATCCGAGACCGTGGAAGACAGTGCCAGGGAAGAGGCTCTGTGTACGACAACGACGGTGGACCGGCTCCAGTGCGGCGTACGAGGTCGTCGATGAGGAAGATGCGCTATGGTGGACTAGTGCGCCAATGGAGAAGGGGAGGAGCACGAAGGCTGCGGTGCCACGGATAAGTCTATTTTGCCGTGGGGATACAAAATGGGGAGTATTCAGGTGTTCTACTCTGGGTGTCGACGTGGGGTTGGCTGGGTAGGGTGAACCTGAAGTTACAAAAACAACCCCCTACCAAGCGTCATCACATTATAAAAGCAACATTTTGAACACATCCCAATGTGTGAATGAAACGTGTAGAGAGAGCATGCGAAGATGGAGCAGATAGGGCGGGAAAGATGGTGTGTATGCGGACAAGGGAGTAAGAGACAAACCTAACGAGAGAGAGAGAGGGAGAGAGAGAGAGAGACAGAGAGAGAGAGAGAGAGAGAGAGAGAGAGAGAGAGAGAGAGGAAGAAGTTAGGTCTGTGAGAAAGAGGGAAACATGTAATATACATGAGATGTGTGTGCATCCGAATTCTGTACACGTGGAAGGAGAAGAGACAATAGGTTTGATGAGAGAGCTGGAAAAACATGGACGAGAGGGGAAGGATCTCATGGGTTGAGGGATTGATAATTTTGTGTGGGAGAGAGAGGGATTGGTAATTTTGTGCGGGAGAGAGATGGGGGGAGGAGTTAGCCAGCCGTCGTCACATCATCCTGCATCCAAATGGTCCCGCATTCTCTGTTTCAGTGTGGTCGCCGTCTTCGATCTCCTCGATGCCCTCTTTGAAGATTGAGGTCTTGTGCATGTTGGGGTGCAGAGAAGCACAAGCGAGAGTGGTTGCCTATAACCTTGGATGCGGATGAATTGTGTGCTCGGGGGAGGGGAGTGTGTGTGCGGTGTGTGTGTGTGTGTGTGTGTGTGTGTGTGTGTGTGTGTGTGTGTGTCAGATATTGAGAGAAATCAAACCTATGGAGAGAAATGTGTGTGTATGTGATGTTAAGGTACATGCTAAATAGGGTTTTCGCGAAGAGATTGTGCGTGCGAGATAGAGAGCGATGTGTAGGCCCTGAGGTGGCAGGGTCCGGGTGATGGTGTAATGTGTGCGTTGATGCATGTGTTACATGCGATCGTGCGAGGGACGGACGAATCGAGAGAGATGGTTTTTGTGTTATGGATGCTCCTCTCTCTCTCTCTCTGTCACACACACAGACACACACACACACACACACACAAGTACAAATAGAAGACCGTTCTCTCATGTACACACAACGTATAGGTATTTGTCTATGTCTCACTCATGCATGATCATCTGCACATTCACACCTCTCTATGTCTCTATCACACGCACACCGTCTCCACATTGCCCTTCCGCCACAACACACATATGGAAACCTACACACGTTCTCTCCCAGTCACACACACAAAATCAGTATTAAAAAAAACTAGGGCGCACCTAAAACTTCCAAATCCAAATAAACACGAACTGGAGCTAAATTCAAATATAATATTGTAGCGTCAAGAACTTTTCCAGGAAAAAAAAGTTGAGTAATATCGGGGATTGTTTTCACACACACAAAAAGGTTTGATGGATGTCCTTTGAGCGCGACAAGGTGACGCACCGTTCGATCGACCGCGCGGCCGCGGTTCACGCGCTTGCACATGATTCCCTATCGTGGTTGTGGTAACTAATATAAGCGCTCCCTCAGTCTAATGTTTACGTGTACTAGTATGGTTTTCTTTTCAGTTTGACCAACCCTATATAATACTAAACTAAGCTCCCATACACGCACTCATCAATATGCCGCCGCCGCCGTTGCGCATGCCGGAGCCCGCCTGCTCCAGCCAACCATTTCTCGCCAATCACCGCGTCGCCGCCATCCCTGTGCCATGAAGCCGAAGGCTCGCTCACTCACGTGGTCTGCAGTCCCTCCTCGCAATGCCGCCGCGCTGCCAAGCACGTGAGCAGCTGGTGGAGCCATGTCTATGCATCCAACATATGAAGAGGAGGACAAGAGTGTGCTCCAGCACGCCGGGGTGGAGGAACTAGCGTGCCATTGTCGTCTTCTCCTACGCGGAGGAGACACGCATGGTGGCTATCGCGGTGGAAGCCGGTTGCACCCACGCCGAGCCCACAAACCGGTGCGGACGTGGAATCTACCTTCGAGACCTTGAATGCCACGTGGATCATGCAATCTAAAGGAGCAATTTGGGTCAGTCGACTCTTGTGAGCCGTTCGATGCAACATCGATGGCTAGAAGGGCTTCTTCAACCTCCAAAATTGATGCAAAGTTCATCTTCTCAGCCCGCCACACGCCTAACCGCCTGCCGCCGCTGCCCCACCCTCCCCTAAACCGCCTGGCACCGCCATGCTCCCTCCCACCCTCGCCATCCGTTTGACCCCAGGCACAATCCATTTTTTCCGCCGAACTACATTCCACACCCAGCACTCATAATATAGATCATGGGCACCCTGCCACCCTAATATAAATACTTGGGTAGCTTCTTTGCCGTCTTCTTCCTTCGCTCCGTCGAACATCTTTCACAAATCGACAGACCCAAATTATACTACTAGTAGAATGTATTAAGTACAGTAGGAACACGAAGATACGAGCAGTAGTACCAACTACAAGAAGAACAGTAGTAAGACATAGTACTAGTACTATTGTACGTACTAAAGAGTTCAAATAACGAGAAATAATATAAAGTTCAAATAACGAGAAAGAACATAAACATAGTTCTGCTGGGGGCTCAGCACAACACACTCCTGAAATAAAACTAAGCAACTAGTCCGCTTGACAATGTAGTAGAACCAGCATGAGCGACGACACTGCCACCTTACTCGGAGTACGAGTCGACGTCCTCGACTTCGTCCTCGTCCCTCTTCCTCTTCCTCTTTGCTGCCGCTTCTTTGCTTGACCCGGACACTAGGCTCTACTTCTTCATCCAACCCTTGTAGAATTTAAACAAAGGTAGGCATCCATTGTTGCGTACAGGATATGATCTTCATCTGTTGTCTTTGACTCCCATGCATGATGAAACTCGTGGTGAGGTTTCTTCAGTTTAGCGGACGAAGGATCAATCATGGCTGCTGTCGGTGTCAAAACCGGCGGATCTCGGGTAGGGGGTCCCGAACTGTGCGTCTAGGCGGATGGTAACAGGAGACAAGGGACACGATGTTTTACCCAGGTTAGGGCCCTGTCGATGGAGGTAAAACCCTACGTCCTGCTTGATTAATATTGATGATATGGGTAGTACAAGAGTGGATCTACCACGAGATCAAGGAGGCTAAACCCTAAAGCTAGCCTATGGTATGATTGTTGTGATGTATGTTGTGTCCTACGGACTAAAGCCCTCCGGTTTATATAGACACCGGAGAAGGCTAGGGTTACACAGAGTCGGTTACAATGGTAGGAGATCTACATATCCGTATCGCCAAGCTTGCCTTCCACGCCAAGGAAAGTCCCATCCGGACACGGGACGGAGTCTTCAATCTTGTATCTTCGTAGTCTTGGAGTTCGGCGAACGATGATAGTCCGGCTGTCCGGACACCCCCTAGTCCAGGACTCCCTCAGTAGCCCCTGAACCAGGCTTCAATGACGATAAGTCCTGCGCGCATAATGTTCGGCATTGCAAGGCGGGTTCCCCCTTTGAATAATCCAGAGAAGATCATGAACACCAGGATAGTGTCCGGCTCTGCAAAATAAATTCCACATTCCACCGTAGAGAGAATAATATGTGCACAAGTTCAATCTGCTGACGTATTCTGCGGCATGGCGTCACACCACTACCAAGCTTTTACTTGAATCGTTTTTTTATTATACCACCTCACCACGTTTAGCGAAGCGGTTTCCTTGGCACGTCTTGTCGAAGCAGAGATCGTGTTCCCCTTATTCCGGGATTCTCATCAATACGGACGTGGGTAACCCAATCACGCCATTGATGGTGGCGCTTGGGAGATAAGAGAGTTTTACCAGGCCGGTGGGGGATGCATAGTCTTCGCCCGCCTATATATATAAGGGATAAGGATTCACCTTTTCACCCACGCCTTCTTCCTCCTTTGCTTATCCACCTCTGCGCACTCAAGCTCCAACGCCCAAGCTCGCGCATCTCATCTAAACCTTCCCCGACCATGTCCGGAGGGGGAGGGAAATGGTTGGCCTCCACCGTTAAGGAGGAGCACATCACCAAGCTGCGCAGCGCCGGATACCTTTCCGACGATATTGTGCACCGGCTGCCCGACGAGGGGCAGCTCATCCCTACCCCCGGGCCCCATGAGAGGGTCGTTTTCCTTCCCCACTTCCTCCGTGGACTGGGCTTTCCAGTTCACCCCTTTTTCCTGGGGCTCATGTTCTACTACGGCCTGGATTTCCACGATCTGGCGCCAAACTTCATCCTCAACATCTCGGCGTTTATCGTCGTGTGCGAGGCCCTCCTCTGCATCTAGCCCCACTTCGTCTTGTGTCTCAAGACCTTCAACGTCAAGCCGAAGGTAGTGAAGGGCACGCAGGCAGAGTGCGGAGGCGCCATGTTGGGCAAGATGCCCAACGTCCTCTGGTTCGAAGGGGCCTTCGTGCACTCCATCAAGGGGTGGCAATCGGGGTGGTTCTATATCACCGAGCCGCGTGACCCTACGTGGGCGGCAGCCCCCGAATTTAGATCTGGTATCCCTACGTAGCTCACCTCCAGGAAAGAGAAGGGCTTGTTGTGGGGTAATCCAAAGGAGCTGACGGGACTCCGAGCCTGTATCCAGAAGCTGGTGAACAAGAAGCTCAGTCTCGGCGACATGGTCCAAGTCATGCTCGTCCGCCGAATCCTCCCATGCCAAGAACAGACATTCAATCTGTGGGAGTTCGATCCGGAACAGCACCAGGCGCTGAGCGGGCTCTTCGACACGATGTACGAAGGCGCCTGGAGGGTGCTATTTAAGGGTGCCGAAGACCCCGCATCCGCGACAGAAGATCGCAGATTTCACTCGCAGCATCCGGCCGACGAGGTAAGTGATTCTACCCCTTTATGGGACACTTGTGGTAAATAGATTGATAGTAAAAGGGTTTTAATCTCCCTTTTCCTTTGACAGGAATGGATGAAGAAGGCCAAGCAGATCATCTGCCCGGCTCCCATGCCAGAAGACCCAGTGGATGCCCGTCTAGCGGGGCTGCTGGTTCCGGCACCGCACGTGGTGCCGGAGAAGAAGGCCAAGAAGGTGGCCACGGGCACTCGAAAGAGTTCCTGTAATCAGGTGTCCGACGACGAGGCGGACTCCTCCCCCGAAGACGAGGAGGAGGAAGAAGACTCTCTCCCGGAGGGGGGAGAGAGGAAGAGGAAGGCTTCCCCAACAGGGGAGGCCGAAGGGTCCAAGAGGGGGAGAACCATTCCCCCGGACAGCCCCGCCAACACCGACGTTGGCGACGAGGAGTGGCCTTCAAGGGCCAGGCCTCCGGCGAGATCGTAAGTATCCGGATCCCTGATATGCAATTTCTTTCGTGTCACATAGTGTCCTACTAATGCCGCATACTGCACGCAGTCCGGCCGATGATGATTTCCCCGCTTCATCGAGCGGGTCGTTGGCCCCGCCGGATGTGGATTCACTTCCGACTGCCTCTACCCCCCGCGCCGATGAGGACGCCGAGGTGGGATCCCAGAAAGGGACCCATCAGGAGGAGGCTCCGGAGGCGCCGCAAGGCAGCCTCCCGGACTTCGCGCCGGACTCTACTTCGGAACCTGCAGTGGTTCCAGAGTCCGGCGGGCGGCCCCTTCGAAAGAAGGGCAAGACCGTGACACCGGCGGCCTCCGTCCAACTGGAGGTGCCGGACAACTTGCTGGAGGCGCTCAAAGGCGCTTCCATCGAGGAGGAACACCACACTGTTATGAGTTCGGTGATTCAGAAGGTTCAGCTTGCCAAGAGCGGGCTGACCGAAGCCTGCAGTAGCCTTCTAACAGGCATTGAGGTAAGAAGTTAAAATTATGTAATGTAATACAGCATATACAGTAGCCCCTGATGCTCAGTTCGGTGTTCGAAAAGAAAAGCCGGACTGAGGATCTAAAAAGATATTCACAGGTTGCTAATAAATTATGTCAATATGGGTTTGCAGGCTATGCTGCTGACCTCTGCCGCACTGACTGCGGAGGTTGGTACATTAAAGCAGGATCTCGAGTGGTTCAAGCGAGAGCTCGGCCATGCCAAGAGGCAGCTCGAGGACAAAGAAGGTGAGTAGCACCACTGTGAATGTTTACCTTACAGAAAAGGATTTTGGTCGCAATAACATTAACGAGGATAATATGGGAATTGCAGGGGCCACAAACGAGGTGGCAGCCCTGAAGGAGGCTGTGTCCGCGGCCGAACGAAGTGCGGCCGCGGAGCGGGCAGAGCGAGAAAAGCAGGAGGCATAGGTGGCGGCAGTGCGGCAAGAGCTACAGGCTCTCATGGAGAAGCATGAGAGCTTGGAGCGTGACTCCAAGACTCGGGAGTCCGAGCTCGCCTCGGCTCTCGAAAGTGCCAAGTCCGCCAAGGCCGAGGCCTGTAAGGCCCTTCAGGAGGTTGAAGATGTGAAGAAGATAGCGGCGGGTAAGGCATTTTTCATGCAAAGCAAGCATGTTAATGTAAACTACCTGACACTTACCCGCATTCGGAGCTCTCGAGGGACGTTTGCAGATCTGCCGTGTAGTGTATTCGATGCCGCCGCATTCTACCATGGCGAGGAGGGGAGCTCAACGGAGAAGGTCTTCTGGTCTCAGTATGCTGAGGCCGGCGATCCGGTGCCCCCAAGCGACCAGCTGAAGCAGCTGGTCGAACTCCACAAGGTAGCCGAGGAGGCCATGAAGGGCCTTATAGTCCGGCTGTGGCCTGGACAGGCCATGCCTGGGAGCTACTTCGGCCTCGTGCGGCGGCTGGTGGATGCGTGCCCCTGGATGGAGGTCATCAAGCGCTCCGCCTGTATTGAAGGTGCTCATCGGGCCCTTGCCCGTACAAAGGTGCACTAGGGCAGGCTGGATGCGGAGAAGCTTCTCACTGACCCGCCGCCACCGGGCAAGGAGTATCGTACGCCCGAAATGTATTATAAAACTGTCCTGAAGGGAGCCCGCGATATTGTGGATGAATGCCCTAGAGATGTAATTTTTGAGTAATACTCGCTATGTATTATCCTGTGCGCTGAAAACTTTGTTCATGTGCGCTTTAAGCAACGCTTGTTTAATTTAAAATATTACCTTCTGTGCGGCCGTTTATAAGATCTGAGAGATGGCAAGTCGTTGGCTTCAGCCCCCAAGCCGCAAGTGCTGGGGTGTTCGGGATAACTTGAGCACTCTTGTTCCCATTTTTGGGTCCATCTAGGGAGGCGCTCAACACAACGAACAAGGCAACCGGACTTATAATGCTTGAACACTCTCACTTAGCCATAGAATTCTATAATTTTAAATTTCGGCGAAGCCCCTGGTATTCGGAAGACCAAATTCGGGGCGCTATCCACGCCTTCGTCGGACATTATCCGAAACTTCGGTCGAAGCGGCGTGAGTCTTTAAGGACCCGAAAAGACCTCTCGAACAGCGACCAGTCTCTCGCCTTATCGTGCCGGTCAGTTTTAGCTTTCTCCACTGAGGCGCTCGCCCGGCTCAACCGGGGCGCAATCGCAGTGGTTCTCCCAGTGCCACCTTAGCCGACAGAACGGAACGTAAGGCACCAAAACGTGGGAGCCGGGCAAACCCAACTATTGACCCAAGACATGATTCGGAGCCGATTCATATAATGCTATAAGTTCGCGGTGCCGCACTTGTCAAAGTGTTTGGACTTATCACACCATAAAGTGGGGAACATAAGCCCCTGGTGTACTAGGCCGTACCAAAATATACGGGTGCAAGATGTCATGTAATGAACATATGTATGTAATAACCGGCAAAAAGGTGCTGCGTCATTTATTAAAGGAAGTCTGCTATAAGTGCGGACTGATACAAATAATGCGGTAAGCAAGGGTTTTGGACTAGTTAAACATGTCCCCCTCCAGGGATGGGCTGCGGACTTGGTGTATATAATCAAATTTTAATGCTCGTAATTGAGACCACCTGAGTGTTAGTCGCCGCATTCTTTCTTCCCCGGGTGTTGCATCATGAGTTCGGCAGGTTCACCGCCGGACAAGGCCTCTGGCTAACGGAGTCCTGTTTATACAAAGAAAGAAAATAGTAAATAAGAAAGAGTGGCACACTTGCGAGCCCCTGGTGTGGTCGAGCCGCACTCTGGGTCTATTGTGGTCGTGCCCCTTCCCCTACGCCCATGGTATCTCCAAAGTGTAATGATGTACGCGGAGGGTTGCTCTTGCGATCGTGCAAGGGCGGGGGTTAGGGCCGCATTGCTACGCATGCTCTGATCGTGCCAGGTGGTCTTGGTTGGTGTTGCTTCGGGCGCGTTTGGCTGTATCCGGTCGTTTAACGGCCGGACTCGAAAATTGCCTTAAAAGGCTGCTCTGTACTTCTGCCGCGAGAGCCACTGTATGTTCCTCCGTTCGGAGGGAGCGTTCCGTATTTCCGTTGACCGTGATGACTCCATGAGGGCCTGGCATCTTGAGCTTGAGGTATGCATAATGCGGCACCGCGTTGAACTTTGCAAACGCGGTTCGTCCGAGTAGAGCGTGATAGCCGCTGCAAAATGGGACTATGTCGAAGATTAACTCCTCGCTCCGGAAATTATCCGGGGATCCGAAGGCCACTTCCAGTGTGAATGAGCCTGTACAATTGGCTTCCACACCTGGTATGACACCTTTAAAGGTTGTCTTTGTAGGTTTAATCCTTGAGGGGTCTATGCCCATCTTGCGCACTGTATCCTGATAAAGCAGGTTCAGGCTACTGCCGCCGTCCATCAGGACTCTCGTGAGGTGAAATCCATCGACGATTGGGTCTAAAACCAATGCGGCGAATCCGCCATGGCGTATGCTGGTCGGATGGTCTCTTCGATCGAAAGTGATCGGACAAGAGGACCATGGATTGAACTTCGGGGCGACTGGCTCCATCGCATATACGTCCCTTAGTGCACGCTTCCGCTCCCTCTTGGGTATATGGGTTGCATAAATCATGTTCACCATCCACACTTGTGGGGGGAAACCCTTCTGTCCTTTATTGTTCGGCGGTCGGGTCTCTTCCTCGTCGTCGCTGTTTAGCCCCTTGTCATTGTTTTCGGCAATTAACTTGCCTGCCTGCTTGAACACCCAGCAATCCTTGTTGGTGTGATTAGCTGGTTTTTCAGGGGTGCCATGTATCTGGCATAAGCGGTCGAGTATTCGGTCCAAATTGGACAGACCCGGAGTGGTTCTTTTGAATGGCTTCTTCCGCTGACCGGGTTTAGAGCCTCGGAATCCGGCGTTGACTGCGTATCCTCCTTGTCGTGGCCGTTAATGCGGCATTTATTTTTGCTTCGATGCGACCTGCCATTGTGGTCCTTAGTATCCGGACTGCCAGAATTTTTACTGAGGTTGTTGCTGCGAGCTAGCCAGCTATCCTCTCCTGCGCAAAAGCGGGTCATTAATGATGTGAGGGCTGCCATGGATTTCGGCTTTTCCAGTCCCAGGTGCCGGGCTAGCCACTCGTCGCGGATGTTATGTTTGAAGGCTGCGAGGGCCTCTGCATCCGGACAGTCGACGATTTGGTTTTTCTTTGTCAAGAACCGTGTCCAGAATTGTCTGGCCGATTCGTCTGGTTGCTGGATTATGTGGCTTAGGTCATCGGCGTCTAGTGGCCGCACATACGTGCCCTGGAAGTTGTCGAGGAATGTGGCTTCCAGGTCTTCCCAACACCCAATTGACTCTGCGGGCAAGCTGTTAAGCCAATGCCGAGCTAGTCCTTTAAGCTTGAGCGGGAGATACTTGATGGCATGGAGATCGTCGCCGCGGGCCATATGGATGTGAAGGAGATAATCTTCGATCCAAACCGCGGGGTCTGTTGTGCCGTCGTAGGATTCGATGTTTACGGGTTTAAACCCTTCAGTGATTTGATGATCCATTACTTCGTCAGTGAAGCATAGCGGGTGTGCGGCGCCTCTATATTGAGCAATATCACGATGTAGCTTGAGAGAGTGTTGTCTGCTGTGTTCGGCCCGACCGGAGTGATTGTATCTGGCGTGACGGTATTCGTCATGGGTCGTGGGGCGCCCTCGTGATCCGTAGATGGATCTGGATTGCCTTGCTTTGTCCTCCAATATATCTCGCAAGTCTGGCGCGTTCTCTCTTGGCTTCGCACTTTTGGAGCGATGTCGGGGTACGGTCTTAGTGGAGGGCCTGGATGCCTCTCTGTCGCGACCAAGGGGTGGTCGATCTGCTGTATCGTGCACTGGTGATGAATGTATGTATGCTTCCTCCTCTAGTCGGGGGAGCAACTTGCGTCTTGGGTAGATTTTGGAGGGGCGTTCGAGTTTATACTCTTCGGCCGCGAGGACCTCGGTCCATCGATCGGCCAGCAGGTCCTGATCAGCTTGAAGTTGCTGCTGCTTTTTCTTTAGGCTATTTGCCGTGGCAATAAGCCTGCGTTTGAAACGCTCTTGTTCAACGGGATCCTATGGCACGACGAATTCGTCCTCGTTGAGGCTTGCCTCGTCTTCGGAGGGAGGTATATAATTATAGTCCTCGACCTCTTCGTCTGCCGCCCTCTCGTGAGGGCTTGCTTCTGCATCCTCCTACGCTGAGTCTTGCTGGAGGGGATTGTCTTTGGCACTTTCTGGGGTATTATTATCTCCTGTGCTGGAATCTCCATTCTTGCTGTGGCGGGATTTAGAGCGGCGCCGCTGACGTCGGCGCTTGGGCTGTTTCTTTAAGGAATCTGCCTCCGCTGCTTCTTCGCCGTCCCCATCTTTTGGGGTGTCCACCATGTATATGTCGTATGACGAGGTGGTTTTCCAGTGCCCTGTAGGCACCGGTTCCTGTCCGTCTCCGGCATCCTCGTCCATAGCGTCGATGTCTTCGGAGTCGTAGTCTAGCATGTCGGTTAGATCGTCGACAGTGGCTACAAAGTGGGTGGTGGGTGGGCTCTGAATTTCTTCGTCGTCCGTATCCCAACCATCTTGGCCATAATCCGGCCAGGACTCTCCGGATAGCGAGAGATGCTTTAGCGAATTTAGGATGTCGCCAAAGGGCGATTGTTGGAAGATGTCTGCAGCGGTGAATTCCATAACCGGCGCCCAATCAGATTCGATTGGCAGGGGCGTGGGAGGTCCGGAGTCCGGCAAGGAGTCCGGCACCTCGGAGTCACGAGCTTCGCGAGGGACAAGGTTAGTGTTCGGCTCCATCGCCGTGGAAGTTGGAGCCCCCGAGGCGGTGTCCAACCACTGGTCCTCGATCTGGGCGATCGGCTCCGGTCTAAGAGCCGGAGCGGATTCTTGTGCGGCCACCAAGGCACTATTCGGCGGCAGTGCTAGATCATGCCCATCGTAACAGTGCGGCACGCTTGGCTGTGGTTCGAGTCCGTCGAAGATCAAGTCCCCGCGGATGTCGGCCGTGAAGTTCAGGCTTCCGAATCTGACCTGACGGCGAGGGGCGTAGCTTTCGATCTGCTCCAGATGGCCAAGTGAATTAGCCCGTAGTGCGAAGCCGCCGAATACGAAGATCTGTCCAGGGAGAAAAATCTCACCCTGGACAGCGTTGTTGATTGAAGAAGCCATCGAGCCTATTGGTGACGACACAGAGGAACTCTCAATGAAAGCACCAATGTCGGTGTCAAAACCGGCGGATCTCGGGTAGGGGGTCCCAAACTGTGCGTCTAGGCGGATGGTAACAGGAGACAAGGGACACGATGTTTTACCCAGGTTCAGGCCCTCTTGATGTAGGTAAAACCCTACGTCCTGCTTGATTAATATTGATGATATGGGTAGTACAAGAGTGGATCTACCACGAGATCAAGGAGGCTAAACCCTAAAGCTAGCCTATGGTATGATTGTTGTGATGTATGTTGTGTCCTACGGACTAAAGCCCTCCAGTTTATATAGACACCGGAGAAGGCTAGGGTTACACAGAGTCGGTTACAAGGGTAGGAGATCTACATATCCGTATCGCCAAGCTTGCCTTCCACGCCAAGGAAAGTCCCATCCGGACACGGGACGGAGTCTTCAATCTTGTATCTTCGTAGTCTTGGAGTCCGGCGGACGATGATAGTCCGGCTGTCCGAACACCCCCTAGTCCAGGACTCCCTCAGCTGCTGTCAGGGTCAGCATTGAAGGGTCAGAGGAGGACACCAGGCTTGCCTTCTAGATATCGAAGGGCTGGCCTACAACGAGGCCTATCTGACCCAAGACATCCCTATCGTTCCTAAGGTCTATAGTAACGAATTTCACTCTTTCGTCCATGAGGAAGTTCTTAAAATCCTGGCACTCAAAGTCGGCATGGCATATGTGGTAGATGAAGCATACGTTATGTACGCAAACCTAGATCACGGTGGGCTTCCTCTTCTCTGCCTCCTTTAGAATCTTCTCACTTTCCAGGACTGTATTGTACTCAACATCTAGCCCAATGACACACTCATCCTTTAAACGGTTGAACATGCGTAGGAAGCGAGCAAGGCATGCTTTCATCGTCGCGGATCCATGGGTGTAGATGGCGATGAACTCATCATCGGTGATGGCTCTAACCTGGTACTCAACGACGACCATGGAGATTTGGGAGGCCATGGATTTTGGAGGAGGGTTAGGAGAAGTTAACTGGTGTAATGTGAAAGGACGGGACGATTGGGAGCGAACTCTTGTAAGGTATAAGACGGGGACGAGTAGGGCATGCAAATGGCATGGGGTTGTTGGCTTGCCGGGTGGATAAACGGCTGCAAGCCCCCAAAGAGTTCTCGAGTACTATGCATGACCCACTAGATGTCATGTCTACTAGATCCATATCGTAGGCCTGACGGTATAGCTCTGCTTGTTGCACGCCATGCCGGCGCGTGGATGTAACTTCACTTAATTCCCCCAACCATCGCGCCTCCCATGACCTTCGCCTCCCCCGCGCGGTCGTGCCCTTTGAGACTTTGTCCGGCTATAAATGAGCAATTTTTTTGCCAACTACGCATGCATGATACTCCCTCTGGTCCTTTTTACTTCCGTCAACCGTTTGCAAAGTTTTTGACCAAATTTATACTAAAAATATCAACATCTACAATACTGATTATAATGAGTATAAAAACTATGTTTTATAATGAGTATAAAAATATTGATTTGACATTGTGAATGTTGATGTACATTTTTATATAAGTTTCGTCAAAGTAGAGGTACATTGACTTCAGACAAAACTTAAATGCATAATGCAGGCTAGTTCCTCCGTCTAGGTGCGTGCCATGTCCTATCTAGTCATCACAACAAGGTTAGCTATTAGAGTACTACTACCCCCCTTCTAGTTTAAAGGGCTCAATTCAAAAATTTCACCTACTCTAACCAAGATAGAGGCGGTGGAATAGTTTTTCTAGTGGTTTCTAGAGTCTGGACTCCTTCTTCAGGAACCTTCGCAGCCGCCGGCAAGAATGCAAGGAGATGTACCAGAATAGAAATGAGGCTGGAATGAGTAGTTCCATATTTTATATAGTGCCAGAGGTGGGTAAATATCTGCTATACCTCTGGTGGCAAGGCCATGTCTCTATGCACACACATCTTAGCTGTTGGTTCCAAGTAGATCGAATGGCTCACGTTGTCCAAAGGCAGACATACCATCACCACCAACTGAGATTTTTATAGGAGTGGTCATGCATACATGTGGTGTAATTAATGCATCTGTTTACACAAATTTTTGAGAAAAACGAGAGTACTAATTAAGTACTTTTGTAAACTACGGAATTAATTCCACCATTCATCATCCACCTTGGTTGAAGAGATTTTCAAATTAAGCCCTATAAATCGGAAAGGAGGGAGTACCACATAACCACCACTATGGCCAGCCTTAATCATCACATGCAATAATTTAGTGCACCTTGAAATCTGAACGCCTGCTTGACTCTCTTCTCCCTCCAGCAGTCCCACCACTCCACCCCGTGTGGAAAAAATCTCCATGCATGACTCTCCTCCCCCACGCTCGTCCAATCCGTTGTGACCAGCAATATTTCCACCCCTTCCTCACCCGTAATTTACTCCAACAAATATGCCCACGTAGCTTCTCCAGTTACTTAACTGTAGGTGCATTGGGTCACCGACATGTGGGCCCAATAGGCATCTGGCCCACATGTCTGTGACGCTACTGGACCTGCAGTTAAGTCAGTGAAGCTCAGTCCATATATTACATAGGTGTGCCATTGCTCGCTATAAATACTGCGCCTCCCACGGCATTCGGAAGAATGCTCACGTTCATTGCTATCTCCTCCCCCTCCCTCTCACGTCGACCACCATGGCATCCCCCCTCCCAAGCCCTAGGCGCCCCTCGCTGCACCGCGCAGACGGTCACGCAATGCCGTTCCGTTCCTCGCCGCCACTAGTCGAGGAGGACACGTCGCCGTTCCATTCCTCGCCGCCACTAGTCGAGGAGGATGCGTCGGCGTTCCGCTCCTCACCGCGACGCGTCGAGGTGGACGCGTTGGCGTTCCCTATCTCGCCAGCACGCGTGTCCGAGGCGCGTGGGCTCCCCGCTACAAGGAGAATGCCGCGCTGCCCGCCGAGCCCCCCAGCCTTAAGGAGCTTTGGAAAGAAATGGATGTCGCCTTGTGGGAGGCTTTGCCTTTGGCAGAGCACGCCAAAATAGAGGAGGAGAAGAAGGTCGAGGAAGAGAAGCGCGCCGCGGGGCAAGCTACCTAGCAGGCCTATGTCGCGTCCGAGATAGTCAGGCAATTGTCTCTTTGGCAGAAGGCTCGTGCGAGGGTCGTGAGGGTGGCGGAGGACGCCCATGCCAAAGCCCTAACTGCAATCGGGCCCAAGCGCCTCATCTATGCGTGGTGGTATGTGGACCGGGTGCACGCTTCCAGCGAGGAGGAGTACTTGTTCGCGCCGGATCACCACACCGGTGAGACCGCGCTCGCCCGCTGGCAAGCCCCCAATCAGCACCTCGCGAGTTGCGAGGCTGAGGAAGAAGCATTGTGTCGGCGCACTGGGAAACGGCCGCGCACCAGGGCACTCGTGGCGTGCCGCAAGCGCTCCTGCAAGCGCCGTGGCTTTTATTAGGAATATAATTTTGTTTCGTAAGGCGATATCATTAGTTTTGAGGCACAGATGATAAATCCCGAACGTTCAGGAATTATTAGCATCCTTAATTAAGTATGTAAAAGGAAAAGTTTGGAAACCTTGTGTATCCGTACGCATTTTGTAAGTACATGCATATAGCACAAACTTTACTATATACTATCGCACTACACGTCTCTATCTATATATGCTTGCAGACTGTGCTACTCCCTCCGTCCAGGTGAATAAGTTATCTTTGGTTGAGCACCGCGACCAAGAAGGAGGGAATACTTATACACCTAGACGGAGGGAGTACTACTATTACTTATGTACGTGCAAATGCACGTTTTAACATTACGGTGCGGTTTTTGTGAAAGCAGAAAAACAACACTAGTCAAGCTTGTGAAATGATTCAATGCAAAACAAATGCAAAAATGCTCGTTTGATTGTTTAGTTTTAGCTTCCTTCTCTGTGGTTATTTCTCTATTGTACTTTGTACGGAGTAGTATCTCACTGGTCGGGAAGGCATGCAAATTCCCAAACCGCTTCCTACACCCTGTATCGAATTTTTTGCCTGACAAGTTGTGCCGTGCAATTGGAATTCCAACTTGAGTACTACTACTAGGAGTACCAGGGGCCAGTTCTTTTAGGCTTCTAGATTAGTAGTAATCCCATAACTACTACCTCCATCCTGGTTTATTGGTCCCCATTCTAATCTGTGTCAAATTTTGACCATAAATTTAAGTAATGAAATGTTTGTGCATGTCACATGCACTAACATTTTATCAGTTAAATCTTTGGTTGAAATTTAGCACAAATTACAATGATGATGAATAATCCAGGACAGAGGTACTAGCAGTAGTTTAGAAGCTCAAATAAATGAGTGAGGTGCCTTAATGTTACTCTCCATTGTGAATAGTCTTATGGGAAAAGCTGGGGAAGAGACGGCTTATTTTTTAAGCCGCCAAAAGAACTGGCCCTAGGAGTAGTAGCTATGGATACTAGGAGTAGTAGCTAGGGATAGAGTGTGCAAGATGAACCAGAGAAAGTAAATGCATAGAGATGAAATGCAAAAAAGACGGAGGGATGTCATGGTTGCTTGTCCGTTTATTTTACCAGGCCACTTGTTACTGGGAGTGGTTGGGTTTTGTGATATGACGGCTTTACTGCCATGCCACGAGTGGGGTGAGACTTGCGTGCAGCGCTGCCCTCCACACTAGTACTACATCGGTCATGGTTTATTAGTCCCCCATTGAATTTGACCGAAGATTTAACTAACAAAATGTTAGTGCATGTCAACAAAAATGATATAATTTTCAATGATATAATTTTAGGTGACATGCATCCGCATTTATCATACTATATATAATGTTAGTTCAATTTTTGGTCGTACTAATCTATTGTAAGGTGCTCGTGCGTTGCATGGAATAGTGAAATGCATTGATCGGGGGTTGTTTATTTTGACAAAGGATGTGGGGGCCATCTCATGTGTAACGGGTTTCGATAGGTTTCTTCGGATATTATGTCATCTCTAGAGCTCACAAACATCCGGGTGAAATAGATAAAAAAAGTATCTTTTCTCTCCCTAATAATAAAGCACGGATTGACTTTGTCGGGTTTACCGTCATGACGCTTTTGCGAAAAAGTCCTTCCTTTTTGGGGAATCAACCCGCAGTCTAATAATAAGTGATTTGCAAGAGAATAACGATTTGATCGTTCGGGCCAACGGGTCTGTCTTAGGCATCAAAGGATAGATGCATGGCATGCAAAAAATAAACAAGGAGAGATCGGGCATGACTCCTCCTGAGAGCCAAGATGGATCTCGCCTACACCAAGTTACTCCCTCCGTTACAAAATCCGAAATAGATGACTCAACTTTGTACTAACTTTAGTACAAAGTTGGGTCATCTATTTTGTAACGGAGGGTGTACATATTACGAGCAAACAAAATCAATTGTCACACATCCGATTCCTTCCTCCTCCGCACGCACGAAGCCGCCGCTGCTGCTTCTCACCTCGCCACTAGATCAATCGAAGTCATTTCTCAAATCAAGAGAGAGAGAGAGAGAGAGAGAGAGAGATCGGATCGTAGGCGGATGAGCCGCCGGCGAGGAATCCACATCATGTGGCTATCCGTGGCCTATCAAGCCCTCTCTTACTCCCCCTCCCCCACCTCCCACCGCCCGGGCGCCGTCACCTCACCTTTCACAGGCCCTCTCGACCCTCGGCTAGACACCACGGCCGGGTCGCCGCCCCTCCCACTGCGAGGAAGATGACGACAAAGCCAGGCGGCGGCGCGAGGCTGTACGTCGAGCCTCCCTTAGTGGTTTTGAATTGACATAGAGAAATCTTTCTCGCTTTCCCTTAATTCAGGAATATGTATAGGACCAATTGGGGTATTGGCCATGGACTTAAAGATATTTTGGAGGCTCACAAGGGCCCATTTATAGGACAAGGCCATAAGGGTCTTTATGAAATTTTAATAACGTCATGGCATGCTCAATTATCTCTTAACCTATCCTCCATACTGATGCTCCGTCCCCCATTTCAGTCGGCTCTGCTGCAACTTCGCGTGACGACCGGTGCTCTGCCTTGACCTGCTCTGCTTCGGTCTAGATCGATACGGCCCTGAGCTCCACTCCATGGCCCTCTTCTGCCAAACCCCGTACAATCTCCTCAAGCCAACTTGCTTGTCAACGAGCCTAGCACCGCTAGCTATTCGCATGGTCTCTCTCTTCTAAAGATATGAGTTAACTTTCTGAAGTTATGCATACGACATCAAGTATTACTTAGAGTTATGAGGGAACTTCCTGAACCTATGCATACAACACTATGTATTACTTTTCTTTGCATGAGTTAACTTTCTGAACCAATGCTTCCTGTACCTCATTGGCGAGATTTAGGATAGATCCGTACGGCTGTGCACCCCTTTGCTTGGCTACGTTTGTGTGCCTCGCTCACCCAGTTGTCGTGTTAGTGCAATAGTGCTTGCGAGCTCATGTCTGTAATTGCTACAATCTAGTCCTTCTATCAATGCAATGATACGCAAGTTGAGGGAGTCCTGGACTAGGGGGTGTCCGGACAGCCGGACTATCATCGTCCGCCGGACTCCAAGACTATGAAGATACAAGATTGAAGACTCCATCCCGTGTCCGGATGGGACTTTCCTTGGCGTGGAAGGCAAGCTTGGCGATACGGATATGTAGATCTCCTACCATTGTAACCGACTCTGTGTAACCCTAGCCTTCTCCGGTGTCTATATAAACCGGAGGGCTTTAGTCCGTAGGACACAACATACATTACAACAATCATACCATAGGCTAGCTTTAGGGTTTAGCCTCCTTGATCTCGTGGTAGATCCACTCTTGTACTACCCATATCATCAATATTAATCAAGCAGGATGTAGGGTTTTACCTCCATCGAGAGGGCCCGAACCTGGGTAAAACATCGTGTCCCTTGTCTCCTGTTACCATCCGCCTAGACGCACAGTTCGGGACCCCCTACCCGAGATCCGCCGGTTTTGACACCAACATTGGTGCTTTCATTGAGAGTTCCTCTGTGTCGTCACCGATAGGCTCGATGGCGTCTTCAACCAACAACGCTGTCCAGGGTGAGACTTTTCTCCCCGTACAGATCTTCGTATTCGGCGGCTTCGCACTGCGGGCTAATTCCCTTGGCCATCTGGAGCAGATCGAAAGCTACGCCCCTGGCCGTCAGGTCAGATTCGGAAGCCTAAACTTCACGGCCGACGTCCACGGAGACTTGATCTTCGACGGGCTCGAGCCACAGCCAAGCGCGCCGCACTGTTACGATGGGCATGATCTAGCTCTACTGCTGAATAGTGCCTTGGTGGCCGCACAAGAACCCGCTCCGGCCCTTAGACCGGAGCCGACCGCCCAGATCGAGGACCGGTGGTTGGACACCGCCTCGGGGGCTTCAACTTCCACGGCGATGGAGCCGAACACTACCCTTGTCCCTCGCGAAGATCGTGACTCCGAGGTGCCGGACTCCTTGCCGGACTCCCGACCTCCCGCGCCCCTGCCAATCGAATCTGATTGGGCGCCGGTTATGGAATTCATTGCCACGGACATCTTCCAACACTCGCCCTTTGGCGACATCCTAAATTCACTAAAGCATCTCTCGCTATCAGGAGAGTCCTGGCCGGACTATGGCCAAGATGGTTGGGATACAGACGACGAAGAAATTCAGAGCCCACCCACCACCCACTTTGTAGCCACTGTCGACGATCCAACCGACATGCTAGATTATGACTCCGAAGACATCGACGGTATGGACGACGATGCCGGAGACAAACAAGAACCAGCGCCTATAGGGCATGGGAAGACCACCTCGTCATACGACGTATATATGGTGGATACCCCAAAAGAGAGCGATAACGAGGACCAACGGGCCACGGCAGAAGATAACCTCGCCGACAAACAACCAAAACAGCGGCGCAGACGCCGCCCAATGTCCCGCCTTGACAACAACAACGCTCCTAATGACCCCGCAATACAGCAGGGCACACAAGCGGACGATGAACATGCAGATAAGCAACCGTCCGAACAGGACGAGTCAGATAATCAGTCCAGGCCCGGCGAAAACAACAGTCCGGACGACCTCACGCTGGACACACCGCCAGAGAGTAAAAGCCTTCGGAAAAGACTCGTCAACACCGCAAGAAGCTTGAAGAAGACAAAATGGAAGCTCAAAACAGCGGAAGATACACTCAGAATGAGGTGGAGCAAAGTGCTGAAAACCGCGGATAAGTACGGCAATGGCCACCAATCAAAGAGCTACCCGAAGCGCAAGCTGCTGCCCGAATTTGACGAGGAGGCCATAGAGCCCCCACGGTCAAAAAACAAAGAGGCTGCCTGGTTGGATCGACGGCCAGATGATAGGCCAAAATCTGAAAGCGGCGCCGCACATAAACCGACTAATGACCCTGGTAAGACAGATGGCCCAGTCAGGTCCATTTACGGGCCAAAGAAGAAGGCCCCAGGAAGCAATGCAACACGTCCTGTGTCCGAAGATAGCGATGCACCCAAATACGGGGGCGCCGCACACCCACTATGTTTCACCAACGAGGTGCTGGATCATGAATTCCCAGCAGGATTTAAACCTATGAACATAGAGGCCTACGACGGAACAACAGACCCTGGAGTCTGGATAGAAGATTATATACTACACATACACATGGCTAGAGGAGACGATCTCCACGCCATAAAATACCAGCCACTCAAGCTCAAAGGGCCAGCCCGTCATTGGCTCAAAAGCCTCCCAGAAAACACTGTTGGAAGTTGGGAAGAGCTTGAGGATGCGTTTAGAGCAAATTTTCAAGGAACTTATGTCCGCCCTCCGGACGCAGATGATCTAAGTCATATAACTCAACAGCCCGGAGAGTCAGCGCGCAAATTCTGGAACAGGTTCCTCACCAAAAAGAACCAAATAGTCGACTGTCCGGACGCCGAAGCCTTAGCAGCTTTTAAACACAACGTCCGAGACGAATGGCTCGCCAAACACCTCGGCCAAGAGAAGCCGAGGACAATGTCCGTGCTAACAAGCCTCATGACCCGCTTCTGTGCGGGAGAGGACAGCTGGCTAGCAAGATGTAGCACCAGTGACCCAAGAACATCCGAGATCAGAGATGGAAACGGAAAATCACGGCGCAGAAAAGAGCAGCGCCGGAATAAAGAGAAAAGCCCAAAGAGCACGGCAGTCAACGCGGGATTCAAAAGCTCGCGACCAAACAACAAAACACCGCCTCTTAAGGATGACAGCGATGAGCTATCCAACTTAAACAAGATTTTGGGTCAGATATGTCAAATCCACAGTACCCCCGGAAGGCCTGCAAACCACACCCATCGAGATTGTTGAGTTTTCAAACAGTCCGGCCGACTAAACGCCCAACACAAGGGGCTCGTCGTGTCAAGCGAAGATGAGAAACCCCACCAGCAGAGCACCGGAAAACAAAAGAATTTCCCACAAGAGGTCAAAACAGTAAATTCACTTCATGTGATAATACGGAAAAACAGTGCGGCACCCGTTAAAATGGGTCTCGCACGGTCCAACTCAGCGGAACATAGAGATTGTACATCAAAACCAATCACTTTCGACCACCTGGATTATTCCAGAGGCGTTCGAAATGCAGGATAGACTGCCCTGATATTGGATCCTATAATCGACGGACTACAATTTACTCAAGTCCTGATGGACAGAGGCAGCGACTTAAACCTGCTGTATCCAAACACAATCCGCAAGTTGGGGATAGACCCTACTAAAATTCGACACAGCCGCACTTCCTTCAAAGGAGTGGCGCCAGGCCCTTACGCCAAGTGCACAGGCTCCCTATTACTAGAAGTTGTGTTCGGATCACCGAACAACTTTTGACGCGAAAAACTAATCTTCTATACCGTCCCATTTAAAAGTGGATATCAACAACTCTTGGGACGAGAGGCTTTCGTCCGTTTCAACGCCATACCACATTACGCGTCTCTTACACTCAAGATGCCCGGTCCACGTGGCATCATTTCAGCGCGAGGGTCACTTAAAGACCCTGGACACGGTTAGACGAGTCCGGCATAAGTAAGCTAGGGGCTCCCTAGCCGCACATCCCTTTACAAGGGGCTGCGCGCACAAACAACAGCGAGTTCATACAGACCCAGCTTTACTTATTTATATTTCTTCTTTCACATATACTTTTTTTGCACGAGTCCTTTTCAAACTAAGTTCCTCTCTTTTTACAGATGAACAACAGGCACACCCGTCCAGGATAACGGCACAACGGAGACACATGCGCAGACGTGCAGTAGGGACCCGTCGCGAGGATTCTTTTCAGATTAAGACCCTGCGTAAACCTTTTTTACTGTCTCTTGTTGTTATTCTCCCTTGGTTTCTTCTTATAACCAAAGCGGAGCCTGACGTTTTGGCATCGGCCGCGTCAGAGGACCATGCCCGTACCTAGACACTAGGGGCTTAGGGCATTGTTCTGCCCATTATTATAAAGACCAAACACCTTAGGGAGTGTTCGGCGTCTCGAGTTAGGCATTATATGCATCAGCTCCGAATCATGTCTTTGGTCAAATGTTGGGTTTGCCCGGCTCCTGTGTTTTGCTGCCTTACGTTCCGTATCATGGGCTAACGCGGCACCAGGAGAACTACTGCGATTGTGCCCCAGTTCGGCTGGGCGAGCACCTCAGTAGATAAAGCCGAAAACTGACTGTCATGATATAGCGAGAGACTAGTCAACCACTTGATCGACTACCGAAATGTTTAGAATTCCCGCTTTGACGAAGGACCGTTTCCCGGTCAGGCACACATGCGCCCTGAATTCGGAAAAGCGCGGTGCCCCAAGGGGCTATATCGTAGCCCCACCCTCGAACTCCACTGGCTAAGTGAAAGTGATAAAGCATCATAGTCCGGATTGCCTCGTTTGCTATGCTACCACCTCCTTAACAGGACCGAGACGTCGGATTAAGTGTGAAAACGCGCTATTTTTGTGAACACCCCCGCACCTTGTGCGTGGGGGCTGAAGCCGAAGACTGCAATCTTTCAGGTTATACAAATGTATACATAAACGGCCGCATCGGAGATATTTTAATACTTGGGACACACAAGTTTAAAAAGTGGTTACATTATAATCATTGTCTTACAAGATAAAAACGTTCATTTGAACGTAACGTTTTTGAGCACCGCGACTCTATTACACGAGCGCCACGCATAACTTCCCCAAAATAGTGCTCGGCGGGTAACCGGCTTTCGTCCGAACCCTGGGCGGCAATAACGGTGGCATCCATCTCTGTCCAATGTGTCTTCACACGGGCAAGGGCCATCCGCGCGCCTTCTATGCAGGCCGACCGCTTCATCTCCTTGATATGCGGCACCACTCCAAGAAATTGCTGCAATAAGCCGAAATAGCTCGTTGCCTTGGGCCTCTCTGGCCAGACATGAGCCACGATATCAGTCATGGCAAGTCCGGACAATCTATTTAGCTCAGCCCATTCGGCTAACCGATCGGTCAACGGAAGTGAACGATCCGGACTATGGAATTGAGACCAAAATAGCTCTTCCGTCTTGTGATCCTTCTGGCTCCGGAAGTGCTCAACGGCATCAGCCGCACTTGCCGCTAAGTCCATATATGGATCCTCCGGACCCCACAGCTGGCCGAGTTGAGCATACTTTTGATCCGTAAACCGGCGACGCAACACAAAGGCTTGCCAGCCACAATATCTCCGGCCTGGCGTAGCTCCTCCTTCATAGCCCGCATTGCAGAACGGGCATCCTTGGCCTCAGCGATGGCCTTCCCCAGGTCTTCCTGCTCCGATAAGCGCTCCTTTTCAAGAGCCTCATTGCGGTCGGCAGCATCTTTTAATTTCACGGCCAATTCGGCCATCTTTTCCCTGCTTAGGCAGTGTGCAGCCTTTTCGGCTTTCAACTCCTCGGCCGCCCTCGAGGCAGCCGCATCACTCCTTCGGGCTTGCTCCTTAGCTTGAGCAAGTTCGGCCCGAAGGCTCTCCACAGCAGCAGCACCGTCTGTATCACATCATATACATTATCAGAGGCGGGCTTTGACCCCTTTAAATAAGCGATTATGGAGAATTCATTTACATTGCGACTCGTCAAGTCGCCGGTTGACAAGTGCGATGTCCGCATCCGCCACGTCAAGTTGCCGCATTAACTCGGCAACTCCACTAGTCCGGCTAGCCCTCGTACTATCTGCCACCTACATAGGAACGACGACATTCATTACTTGAGATTTTGATCCTCGGCACGCTGTCGCTTTCGACAACCTACCGAGTCTCAGGGGCTACTATCTATACAGGGCGCACTTTTATGTGCAAAACTGTCAAAAAGGTGCGTCATTCTTGCGTACCTCAAATCCCGCCAGCAAACTCCTGGCGGCATTATGCAATCCGCTTTCGGCGGACGAAATCCTTCCAATCACCATACGCATCAAAGCACAGTGATCTTCTGAGATGGACGCCCTCTCAAGCAGATTCTTCAGCTCTCCCGGCCGGATACTAGTGGGCACCGAACTCTTCGGCCCCTCCGAACTCGGGGACACCCTCCGTGAAGATACTTCAGGCTCGTTTGCCCTGTCCGGCGACGTAGCAGTCGGAGGCGTTTCGCTCTCCATCATCTCCGGACGAAGATCCCCTGAAGACGAACTCATCTGAGAAGTCTGCAAATCCAAACTGTAAAGCAAAACTTCGGTTATCCACAGAAGCACAAATGAAGGTATTTTCTTATTAATGAACTCCCCCTTCTCTACTCACGGCTCGCTGGAGAGCTGATCCTTTAGAGACGATTGTACGTCCGGGTTCTCCCCGAATGCAGGACCCTCCGGTGGAGATTTCTTCTCCCGCTTAGAGGCTTTGGTCTCCAGGTCTTCGGAGGCGGTCCTCTTCTCCCCCTGGCAGGAGGGATTTTCGATCCCCCCCTCTTCAGGCGCCCCCTTGGGCGAGGTATTATCTCTATTTTCCCAATCGCCCCTTTCTTCGGGCGCGACCTCCAACATTCTGACCAGCACGGGCTCCAGTGCGGTCTTTGGGAGGGGGGCCGGACACCTTATCAGCTTCGATCGCGCTACCCACTCCTGATGAAGAGTAATGGGTCAGAAAGCGAATTCCAGAAAAGCAGATAAACAGAACGTCCGGACTCTGAGCTATTTACCTGAGTATCCGGGCGATTGCAGCTTAGGCCTGCGTCCTCGGTCAATTCCGGACACGCCACCTGCGGTCCGAAGAACAACATGTACATCTCCAGGGGTGTCGTACCCATGAAGTGTTGGAGAATTCGTGGTCCCTCCGGATTGAACTCCCATAACCGGAGAGGACGGCATTTGCAGGGCAGAAGATGCCTGATTAGCATAACCTACATTACCACCACCAGATTGATCTCCCTCGCCTGGAGGTCTCGAATCCGGCCCTGCAATGAAGGCACGTCTTCGGATGGCCCCTAATTGAGCCCTTGGTTGACCCACGACATCAGTCGGCGTGGGGGTCCCGGGCGGAATGAAGGTGGCGGCTTTTGCTTGCTGCCCTTCGGAGCGGTGATATAAAACCACTCCTGCTGCCACAAGCCGAGCTCCTCTTGGAAGGAGCCCTCGGGCCACGGGGCATCGGCCCTTCTGCTTATGGCCGCCCCGCCGCACTCCGCTTGACGCCCCCCGATCATCTTCGGCTCCACATTAAAGGTCTTCAGCCACAGGCCGAAGTGGGGAGTGACGCGGAGGAAGGCTTCGCAGACGATAATGAATGCGGAGATATGGAGGATGGACTCCGGAGCCAAGTCGTGAAAATCCAGCCCGTAGTAGAACATGAGCCCTCTCACGAAGGGGTCCTTCGGGAAGCCTAAACCCCGACGGAGGTGGGATACGAAGACAACGTACTCACCGGGCTCGGGAGCGGGCACGGCCTGCCCTTGGGCAGGCAACCTGTGCGAAATCTCGTAGGACAAGTACTTGGCCTCACGCAGCTCTAACACGTCCTCCTCCGTGACGGAGGAGGGCATCCACCGGCCCTGAAGGTCGGAGCCGGACATTGTTGAAGATCCGAAGTGCTCGAATCTGGGGCTCTGGGTGTTGGAACTTCGAGCAAAGAAAGGATTCGAGGGAAGATTAAGAAAAAGAAACGAGCCCCGGTCCCCTTATAAAGGGGAAAATACCAAGAGCCGTCTCCGTGACCGTTCGGGATTCACCTTCGATAGAGGAGGCGTGGCGATGGGAACGGTTGGGTTACCCACGCTCGTATTGATGAGAATCCCTGAATAAGGGGAACACGATCTCTGCTTCGACAGGACGTGCCAAGGAAACCGCTTCGCTGAACGTGCTAAGGTGGTATAATAAAAAATGATTCAAATAAAGGCTTGGTAGCGGTGTGATGTCATGCCGCATAATACGTCAGCAGATTGGACTTGTGTACATTTTATTCTCTCTACGGTGGAATGTGGAATTTATTTTGCAGAGCCGGACACTATCCTGGTGCTCATGATCTTCTCTGAATTATTCAAGGGAGGAACCCGCCTTGCAATGCCGAACATTATGCGCGCCGGACTTATCGTCATTGAAGCCTGGTTCAGGGGCTACTGAGGGAGTCCTGGACTAGGGGGTGTCCGGACAGCCGGACTATCATCGTCCGCCGGACTCCGAGACTACGAAGATACAAGATTGAAGACTCCGTCCCGTGTCCGGATGGGACTTTCCTTGGCGTGGAAGGCAAGCTTGGCGATACGGATATGTAGATCTCCTACCATTGTAATCGACTCTGTGTAACCCTAGCCTTCTCCGGTGTCTATATAAACCGGAGGGCTTTAGTCCGTAGGACACAACATACATTACAACAATCATACCATAGGCTAGCTTTAGGGTTTAGCCTCCTTGATCTCGTGCTAGATCCACTCTTGTACTACCCATATCATCAATATTAATAAAGCAGGACGTAGGGTTTTACCTCCATCGAGAGGGCCCGAACCTGGGTAAAACATCGTGTCCCTTGTCTCCTGTTACCATCCGCCTAGGCGCACAGTTCGGGACCCCCTACCCGAGATCCGCCGGTTTTGACACCGACACAAGTCTTTTGCGTATTCACGAAAAAAAACTTTCTGAACCAATGCTTACGACATCTGGGATACATTAGGCTGATGTCCTGCTTCGGAGTGTGTGCAGCAACAATAACAAATGGTTTTTCTGAATCAAAATCAATCAAGATGAAACTTTGTGCTGACAGTAGTCAATGAAGAAATATGGTATTTTTCAGAGTGTAGAAGAGAGAACCTTCCCAGGGTTTAAGTAAACAGTGGTGGCTCAGGCATCTCAGCTTCCGAGAGAAGCTGCGAACCAAACAGAGCAGAGAGTGCCCAACCTGGCCCTCCAAAATGCAATCGGCGGAGGGTGGCCTTAGTTATCTCCCCTCGTGGCCGATCAAGGAGGCGAACAGTGTCAATCTGTCATCGACACCTAAGGGTATGGCTAACACATCTGGTAAAAATTGAAAACAATATTATTGATTGATGGATTGATAAGAATACTTCTGTTTCATCTGTTTAATTCAGTCCTTGGGCTATCCGTGGAGAAACACACACTCCATGGTCCAAACTTGTGACTATACTTAAGCAGAAGATGGAATTATTCTATGGTCTCTTCATGATTGATCACCGGGTTGCGAGTGAAATTTGTGTATGGAGCATCAGTATTATGGTCATAGAGTTGGCAGGGTTCAGTTATGTGTACTTGGTTGGAGATATATGAAGCGTAAGGGAGTAACTCATTCACACTTGAGATTCAGTCATGTTCTTGCAGTCATTTAGTTATGATCTGCAGGTCTAAAAAACAAGCACCACATGAATCAGATGTCAACGAGGCAGCATGACTCTGCAAGAGGCTGAAATAAAAGAAACAAAATGGAAATAACTCGATGATTTAGGAACAACACATCATCGATGGCAGGCACTTTTCCAGTCAAGGGGGAGGATTTTTTATGCCGCGCTAGAACTTTTCGTTCTAAGGAATGAAATAGTCCAGTGCCCAGTATTATAGGATTCACTCACTCTGCAAGTATTGCAGCTCTTAAAAGTCCTAAGTTAATGAAAAGGGCATTCCACCGGAAAATAACAGGAATGGATTGGTACTTTTCTTGAATCCCCTCAGTTTGAACTACACCATGTATTTTAAAAAATAATTGGTGAATCAATTGGGAGTCTAAAGATGGTTGAAGATTGTGTACGGGCGGAAATTTGAAGCAGATTAGGCGGTGGTCTTGGTCGGAGTGGCTGCGGAGTGGATGAAATACACTCTTGCATCCACTACGGAGGTAGGTAATCCTTATCCTAAATTTCCTACTCTAAAATAAAAAAGGTTTTAGGTCTATATTGGCAACTATATTTTTCACAGGATTATGAGCCAAATAAAGGGAACTAGGGAAGGAGGTCGGATCTGCATCTCCTAAAGTGGCCAACCACAAAATCATTTCATTTGGGATGCGTTTCTTCCATCAGAGAGTCAAACACCAGACAATAAGGTCACTTTGAGGACATCTCACACTGAAGTTTACGTAAGGCCTTAGCAATTTTTTTTTCATTTTACTTGAGCTAATATTTATTGACCGAGTGTTAGCCAATGACATTAGTTGATGTTACTCATGGAGATGATTTGGATGTTGTGTGCCATTTCTTTATTACACAAGCTAAGTCTCAGATTAGCTTCATTGTATATCTACCCCTTCTACCTCTCAGAATTAAGTGTGTAGGTTCTGAATATTTTATACATTTAACACTTCAGCATAATACCATCTTCCAAGATTTATTTGATTTATGTCAATACACTGTATGATTATTTATGGTAGTCAGAATTTGGAACTGCTCCTGACCAATAATTAAAGGATGCATGTTGTACTTGAGCTTACAAGATCTGAATTACAATGTTCTTTTATACAGCAATAAGGCTACAGATTTTCAGTAAGTTCGTTTCATTTTTTAAAGGGTTCAAATGATGCCATCAATCCATTGGAGTAGGAGGGAAGAAAGATCTGAAAATTGCTCAGAACATGGCAAATACTGTTGCATTTCATATCTTAAAAGTAGGAGATGCATATTAGTAGAAACTTAATAGTTGACATCCAAATTTAGGCACATATCTGATATGATCACTTTGTATTGGTTTGTTGGTAATTAATTGACTGATTAATGGAGAAACAACTATATTGTAGGTAAGTGAAGGCATACATAAATAGAGGGAGCACATTTAAAGAGCCATCGCTGCAGAGTTTGACACCACATTTTCTTTGGATGATTGTTCGCCTCTCTGAATCTAGCTTTTTTTAGCGTGACCACTTCAATTGAATTGCTTATTTGCATTACATAAAGTGACCAAAACTAATGCTTTGTCATGTGCTTTGGTACACACTTTGCTGCATTTAGGTGTTCATATGCTTCATGCTTTAAGTATTTGCTTTCATAGGGTAACTCAGTCCATATGTTTCTTGAGAGGTTAAGATTAACAGAAAAATATTATATGTCTCACAACATGAAGAGGCACGCGATAATTTATAAGTGTTGGTGTCTGCTAAACTTCAGTGCTGATTTGAAAGATACATACATTATTTTTTGATTCGCTTTACTTGGTCAGATTATAAACTGATGCATTTCAAAGGTGCACGTTCATTCTCAAGATTTAATTGTATTAGCTTTAAGAAATGAGTAATTGTATTATATGTCATCTGTGCTTGGACCCAGGCGATTGTCCAAATGTAGGCTTTATGGTTTTAACTCTAGGTATGCAACTACAACGATCGTCACTTGCATTTGTTGTGCTATTTTTGATAGACTAATATGTTAGTTTGCAAAGTTCTTTGATAAATTAGGAAGATATTGTAAATCTTTTTGCACATATTCGACTGTTTCATGCTGCTAAGGGCGCCGTGTCAATGTTGTTCTCAACTTGGTGTACATGTAAATTGTTCTTTGAGATTGACTGGGCAGTGTTCATTATCATAATGGTGTTCCTTTGGTTGGTATACACAATTGCTTCATGTTGTTTGCAAAGATTAAATAAGTAAAGTTCTGATGACAGTTTTGCGGTGAGTATATGACCAATCTATGTGGAGTTTCACTACATCAACTTGCACTTCGATGGATGCGCGAAGAAGAAGTAGATGTCGGTGGAGGACATGAGGGCGGGACTTTTCAAGTACTACAAAATCATGATCCGAAAATCGACAATCCAACCCGGTGCAATGCACGGGCCCTTTTGCTAGTTCAAACAAAAGCGTTCAACTTTTCAACCTCCATCCAAAACTTGGGAAGAAATAACACTTATTGTGCTTTGCAAGAAATGATCTTTAAGAAGTAGTTTTTAAGTATCGATTGTTATACATGTTGGCTATAGATGACATGGCACTTTCTTATACTCAATAGTTGGCTATACTATTAAGTATTAACCATGCCCTTATACACCTAGACGGAGGGATTAAATCAGGATGACTTGGAAGGGGGCAGAGGAGATGTAAGAAATGGTTCATCATAATTCTTTCACTAGTACAGTAGTAGAAATTCATAAATGGAAGATTCTAGACTAAACCATAAATGGATACACCTTTATTCATGCGCGATACTCCACTAGAGCAAGATCATGCATGGAAGTCTCCAGATGCTTAGACAGCGGATTACATTGAGCGAAGACTAATGATCAACATTTAACTTGGTAATGCATATGTCCAGGTGAACCTCCTTGGAGTGCCCGTGCACCACATTGGGGAGGGGGAATCATACCATGCGTCTTCCATGTCCACATCGGCGGGAAGGTCCCAGCTCGGCACAGTCCTAGTCAGCTTCATGTAGCCAGTGTCGCTGCCCACGTAACTTTGAAGGGTAGTAACAATGAGCATGCACCCGTACATCGGCCTCGTGTCAGTGTCAGGGTCAGCGGTGTCGCCCCTGACGCACACTACAGAGACGGGGCGGCGGCCTGCGCTGGCCTCGCCGGTGCCCACGGTCAAGAGGAAGACGCTGCTGTCCTCCTCCGAGACTAGCAGGCGGCGGTGATCCTCCAGCGACTCCGGCATGGTGAATGGGTAGCACGTCTTGTATTTGATGTTCTGCGCCAAGGGCCAGTAGTGATTGTCGCATGCCTGCGTGAGGTGATGCACGATGTCCGGCAGCGAGCCCCAAAACGGCATCGGGCACTCATAGCAGCAGACAAGGCCTCCTTGGAGGCATCGACCAGGCCGTCCATGAAACGGGAGTGGCTGTAGGGGACGTTGCGCTAGTTGAATATATGAGCAAGTTACTACAAGATTTAGTCGGAATAAGCACAAAATAAATCATGATGGCTATAACAAAGATTAAGCTAATCATGTCGTCTAGCATAGTAGATGAATAGATTGAATCTAGGGCACAGACTAGAAACATGAATTCTACCACGATTTCGAACAGGAAGGACAAAAACACATACGGTGCAACGGGAGTAGCACCGTCAGCGTTGAGGTTGTCGCCCATGTCATTGAGGAAGAGGTTGCCGAGGTCGGGGAAGAAGTCGTTGTCGGTAAAGTCGTCGCTACTAGCAGTCGCGAGAGTGCGCTCCCCAAATTTCAACAGCGCCCGCCGAATAGAGCGCAGGAGGGAGTGGCTGTAGGGGACGTTGTGGCCGCCCAATGGAGTGCAGGAGTTGCACACGAAGCAGTAGAAGGTGCTCCTACCTAGTCTCTATCTCTACTCTCATCTCTATCTCCACTTATCTTCTTTCTCTTTTATAATATACTAGTAGCTGTCAAATCGAATAGTACTGCGCCGCCCGCTACACGCCCAGCTGAACACGCCTCCTCGCCTCCATCAAACCCCTCCGATAAACCCGCATGCAAACCGAGAAACATACTCTGGCCCGCGGGAGGAAATTTGCCGGTTGCCATTGGAGAATAATAGAGTCACGTCCAATCCATTTGAGTTAATTGCATGTATGATTCTCCCTCTATAAAAACTTAATTGCATCCTTAATCTTATATTCTAAGTACTCTATGGGTTCCACTGTCAGTACAGTGTACATGACTTGCAGGCTAGGTATAGATTCGTACAGAAAGTTAGGAAGAAACAAATCTATCCTCAATCTTGTATTCTAAGTACTCTGTGGGTTCCACGCCCAGTATAGTAGCGAAAGAAGTATATATTAAAAAAATATAAAAAGCTATAGTTTAGGACAGAATTCGAACTCAGGCCATCACGCTGTAAGCATTCGGCCCGGACAAGTACACAAGGTGTTCGTTGCGAACGATGCAAGGGATAAACCACTATAGAAATGAGCACGTCCGTTGCAACAGATCGAAAGTAGAATAGTACATACTCACAAATTTGGAAGAAAACAGTTTAGCTTTGATATACATATCACTAAAAATATCTTATGTTTCACTACAAGTACATTCTTTGGGCTGTTTTCATGAGGTAAGGGAGGAATGTGGTTGGTTTCAAGATACTAAGGGGTTTGTGTAAACTGGAGCAGAGAAGTGGGAATTGTTGCAAAAGGCCACAACTTGCATCACAGCCGTTATATGCAGATCTAATGGTCAAAATTGGTGGATGGCAGACACACCATCATCACCAACTGAGTCTTCTATAGGAATAAGTAATATAGGAGTAGGATTAGAGAAAAAACCGAGTTGGTGATGATGGTGTGCTTGCCATCTTATAGTATAGACCATCCGATCTATATCTGCCAGATAGAAAGCAAACTATGACAATTTTACAAATGATACCCGCACCTTTCTCCACATTTACAGATAAGGCTTTGCCTCGTTCATCCTTATCTCCCACAACTCTCATTGCTGAGCAATTAAAAAAGGAAGTCTCTAGAACAATCTGGCATGGTGGCCGCTGCCGGCACCGTCCATCCCCATGCCTCCGCCCAGTCCGACCACCAGTCACCACCACGCCCCACTCCTCCTCACCTTATCTATCATCTTTCTCGAGATATCATTTTTTCGATGAAGTGGTCGAGATACCATTTTTCTGATAAAACTCTTGAGATATCATTAGTTTTTACACATGGGATTACTCCTACATGGGTCAATCACAACAGGTGTTTTGCAAAAAATGCATCTTGATGTTCCATGCAATGCACGTGCATCTTGCTATTTTTTGCATATAATTCCAAACACCATGTAGACACGGTCTTTGACCATTTTACAACTATGTTAGTATCATTGCTAGTGGTCAGTCGTTGCAAGTTATAGCCCTGGGTGTTTTAACCTTTTTTTAGTAATGATATCTGGCGATTGATCGCCACGAGCTCAATCATGGCAAATTCCACGTAACCGTCAGATTTCCATCCGACGGTGGCCTGTTTTTAAGCCATAGTATTTGACAAAACTGCCACCCTTACACACGTACTGTAACTGCGTCACGGGCGTTTGCAACTGCCATGTCTGCCAGCAAACGTTTGTTGGGGATTGGAGTTAGCACCGATGGCAGTTCTTATTCGTTCCACGCTTGGGCATTGAAGTTTCTAACTATTTTAGATTAGAATATACTAATCCTCCGGTGCTAGTAGTAGAGCAGAGTCCTACTCCACTACTACTCTACTCAAGCAAGTTAGGGCATAGTAGTTGGTATTGTAGGGAGTACCAGTACTGTGATCACTCAAGCAAGTTGTCTGGCATCGATATGACACTACGCTGCTAGTATGTGTTTCGTAAGTCAAGTGAAGTGATGTAGTCATCGTCACCTATCCACTTCCCGCAGCACATATTCGCTTCTCCATCCTTGTCCGCACATAATCGTCCAATCTTCCCTCCCCGCTAAGGCGCCTCCCCCCTCTTCCGAAACCCAAGCACTAACAATGGCAGAACCGAGCAGCGTCCGCCGAAAGAGTGGTTGGAATTTGCTCCCCACAAAGGTAATCAAGCTCATTGTTTCGCGTGTGGATAATCTCAGTACCATGCCACTCGCCGCGTGCTCGTCAGGGCTGTACCGTTTACTCAAAGGCATCAGGTCGGAGCTTTTTAAGCCAACTCCTTGCTTGCTGATGCCGCCTGATCTTCAGAAACGGCGTGTCACGCAACATAACAATCATAGGGTGGCGAGCATCAACCCTCTTGATTGCGATCCGATCCCCGTCACCCTCAACTACATTAACAGTATGTACTTGGTCGGCACGAGCACGTCTTGGATGGCGCACGTCGATGGTGGCGGCAGCTGGATGCTCGTGGAGGTCTACACCCGGTGATTGATCCCCCTTCCTTCGATTAACACTGCACTACTTTGGTACCGCGGCCCGGAATACTCAGAATCTTATAGTAGCTAACATGATACCAAGTTTGATTTGCTCAAGGTTGTAATCTGCCAAGTGCCCACAAGATCTGTGAATTATAAAGACTTCAGGCTAATTACGTTCTTCAACCGCGGTCTCGCCTATCTGACATGTCATTGCGATAAGTGGATAAATCTGCATGCCCATCGCAGGATCATACATCCTCCATGGTTCTCTGATGCCATTGAACACAAGGGCTTCATTTACGCTGTCGACTCCTTCTATGGTTAGACATATTGCTGGCCTACTCCAGTCATCGCTACAAACGGCTGTTACAGTAGTATGTTACTTTCCTATGATATCATGATGGCTTGCTTATATTACTGTCAATATTTACTGAAAAAATATTCATGCTCATAACATGCTGTTTGATACGTCCATTTTGCCCCATGCTTTTATATCGATATTTATTGCATTATGGGCTGTTATTACACATTATGTCACAATACTTATGCCTATTCTCTCTTATTTTACAAGGTTTACACGAAGAGGGAGAACCGGCAGCTGGAATTCTGGGCTGGAAAAGGAGCAAATATTACAGACCTATTCTGCACAACTTCAAACACTGCAAAAAAAAAGACACATCCGTGACATTTTGGGCTAAATGATTTTTTTGTCATACTTATGACACTTCTATGAAAATAATTGTGACAAAACATGTTATCATCATAGATGTGGTGGGGTCCTACTTCTATGACAAAAAATCATGACAGAAAATGGGCTTTTCATCCTGGGCGGGCCGGAGACGCAGCTGCATGACATTCTTTGGGCCATCCATGACGGAAAAAACCATGGTAGAAGCAAGGGCGAGGAAAATATCGGGGTGTTCCCGGTTACGGTGGGTGGTTGGGGCCGAGCGATGCATGTTTCTCTCTTACAAGCACAGGCGTGGGTGCGAGGCATTGTGCTCTTACTGAAACCGAGGGAGGCGTTGGGCTCTAATTGAACCCGAGCGATTGCACTGTAGGCTACGCGTTACTAAACCCGAGCAATCGATCGATGGCTGTTAACTGAACCTGATCGAGCGATTCCTTCGCTACTGCTGCTAACTGAAGCCGATCGATGCTTCCTCTGGATGAACTGTGAGCGTTGTTGGGGGAGGGGGTTTGGATGAACATTTCCCGGTGGGGGTGGATGAACAGGACCCCGTGGTGTTGCCTCTAGATGAATAGGACTCCGATCGATCGAGCCAGTTGGGGCTGGATGAACAGGACCCCGTGGAGGGCTGGATGAATAGGGCGACCCCATGGAGGGCTGGATGAATAGTAAACGGTGGAGGGCTGGATGAACAGTAGCCCGTGGAGGGGTGGTGGAACAGGAGCCCGTGGAGAGGGCTGGTTGGACAGTAGCCGGTGGAGTAGCGCGCGGTGGAGGCTGGATGAACAGGAGCCTGTGGATGAACAGTCGCAGGTGGAGGCTGGATGAGGTCGACGGTGGATGAACAGTAGCCCGTGGAGGCTGGAGGGGGTCGACGGTGGAGATGAACAGTATCCCGTGGAGTCCCATTTTGCAGTACGCCACACCCCTCTCGATGAACAGGACCCCCGTTTCAACCATAGCGCTCCAACACAAGTCCGTTTCCTTCGTTTTGCGGTACGCCACACCCCTCTCGATCAACATGACCCCCATTTCGACCGTAGGAGGTCCGTTTCCTCCGTTCTGTGGTACGCCAGGCCTCGTTTCCATCGGCTATTCCGTGCAAGCCCTCCCGATGAACATGACAACCCATTCCATTCTGACCCAGCCGGTTGGCTCCCCATGAACACGATGACGACGCTGTTTCTCCGTTCCGACCCAGCCATGTACACGAGCCCTGGCCGTACGTAAGCACGAGTAGGCGTTCGAGACCCCGCCCGTATGTACGTACGTGGCCATATTTACTTTCTTGCACCCTGGCCGCTGTATGTACGTGTACATGCTACATGCGCGCCTCTACTACGACACGTGCGCGCCTCTACATCGACTAGTATGTATTTACACGTTCACGACCAGAATTACAACGCTACGTACGCTTCAACCAGGTGGGTCCTGACTGTCACGCACTTCCTTGTGTGCAAAGATGTAGCTGGTGGGTCCCAGCAGTAAGGGGGGCGAATCGTTTTTTTGCCCGGACGCACTTCCTTGCATGCGAAGATGTAGCTGGTGGGTCCCAGCAGTCAGGGGGAAACATTTTTTTTCATGAAATACGGTGGCCCGTCCGGTGGGTCCCCGCTGCTAGGTGGAGGAATAATTATTTTGCGCGTAATAAGGAGGCACTTCCTTGCTGCGGCCGTGGACCCAGCTCTCAGCCTCTCCATGTATAGTACTCTTCCGATGGAAGTCGGTCGTTGACCACATTGACCACGCCGCGCCGAGAGCACCAAGGCGGTGGACGACGGTGAGGCCTAGGAAGGGGACGGCGTGGAGCCAGGGAAGACGCGGCAGTGGATGCCCACGCGGAGAGGAGTACGAGGGTTCACTAGTTCGGCTGCGGGGTGAGGCTACCGTCGCCGCAGAATAACAGGGGGTGTGGGTGAGTAGAGGGATGGACTGTCCAACGGTGGGACTATAGGGGGCGGTGAGGCCTCCGTGGCATCGCAGACGGCCACGGGAGGCTGGAGCACGAGGCACGACCGATGCTGGTTTGGGCGGCTGGAGAAAGAAGACGAGAGGTTGAAGAAGCACTACGTCCGTTGGATGGACATCGTACGATCAATGGAGCTAGAATCATGCATATTGACTAAGTTGACAAGGCCCTCCGTCCCCGTCAACTTAGTAGGCCCACAAGTCAACCTCCCACTATTTTGGGTCCCAGCTAGCAGGGGAAGTATTCATTTTTTGTGCGTAATAAGGAGGCACTTTCATTGGGTCCGAGCTGACAGCGGGGGGAACGTTTTTTTGGGAAATACGGTGGCCCGTCCGGTGGGTCCCAGCAGTCAGGGGGGAAATGTTTTTTCTCCAAATACGGTGGCCCGTCCGGTGGGTCCCTACTATCACATGGAGGAATAATTATTTTTCGCGTAATAAGGAGGCACTTCCTTGCGGCTGCCGTGAATCCAGCTGTCAGCCTCTCCACGACAGTACTCTTCCGATGGAAGTCGTTCCTTGACCACGTTGACCCCGCCACGCCGAGAGCACCAGGGCGGTGGACGACGGTGAGGCCTAGGAAGGGGACGACGCGGAGCCGGGGAAGACGCGGCAGTGGATGCCCACACGGAGAGGAGTACGAGGGTTCACTGGTTCGGCTGCGGTGTGTGGCTGCTGTCGCCGCAAAATAACAGGGGGTGTGGGTGAGTAGAGGGATGCCCTGGCCAGCGGTGGGAGTAGTAGGGGGCGGTGAGGCCTGCACGGGAGGCGGGAGCATGCGGTCCCGCCGGCGCTGGATTTGGCGGCTGGAGCAAGAAGATCAAAGATTGAAGAAACACGACGGCCATTGGATTGACATCTAACGGTTACGTCTGCTAGAATCGTTTGTTGAAGTATATAATAACTAAAAAACTCTTGCATACGCTTCAGCTTAATAGGCCCATAAGTCAGACCATCCCCTCTTTTTTTAATAATTTATATATAGCTCATTGCGACTTCTTATGCAATTTATTGCAGTCCGTTTTTTGGTTGGCCAGGGCCAATTTCGCATATTTCTGTGTGTTCCAAACTATTTTTAATACCGAAATGTCGAGCCATATTTAAAGTGCTTTGAAGATATATTTAAATTAGGTTAATGCCCAGTAAAATAGGAATCTGAAAATGTGAAAAAATGCAGAAATTATAAAGTAATTGCCAATTTGTCATCTGTTTTTATATTTACAACCAATTTCATATTACTTTCAAGATTTGCAGGCGTCTTGAAAGAGTTGCAGCCCATCAGGGCCTAGAAAAATAAATAGGCCTTGATTGGGTATTCTTCAGAAAAAATAAACTGGGCTAATTTTCACAAAGAAAAAATAGATGGGCTGGTCACATGGTGAACAGAAAATATAAGCCTGGGCTAGAAGGGCCACAGCCCAGTTCAAACCCTGTTCCGTCTCAACAATAACAAAAAAATACTGCTCAAGCAACTACGTCTCAGGTGTCAGCCGATCTTGGGCTATTCTCTTGTCTATTGACAATATATGCTCACAATGTCGTGGGTCCCAGATGTCAGGAAAACACCAGGTGGAAGCATTTTGTTTTTGCATACACTGACATGGTGGGCCCGTACTGTCATCCTCTCTACGTACTTCTGCCGATTCCTGTTGTTTGTTGACCATGTTAACAACGCGAGAGGGCGGCGCCGCGATGAGCGCACCAAAGCGCGCGGAGGACGACGGCGAGGCCTCGGACGTCGGTGTTAACGATTTAGGAGACGTTGGGGCGGCGATGCGTGCGCTGAGGCGCAGCCAGCCGTGGGAGGCAGAAGCAGGCGGCCCCGCCGGCGCTGGTTTGGTTTTGGCAGCTGGAGGAAGATAGGACTGAAGAAATATGATAGATTGTAAAAGCAGCAGGAGTACTTAACAACCTTAACTGAAACCAGCAAGGGCACTTAACAACCATAGTTGAAAGCAGTATGAGTACTTATACAGGTTCAACCGTACAAAGCATGCCTCGAACAGTGCTACTTTGCCTACAGTTAACCAAGGGTGAGGCCGCCAAGCCCCAGGACAAGACCCAGGCACCACCCCGCGCATCCACAACATTCTAAAAGTAGCTTCATCTCGCAATGTGGTCAATAAACAGGATATTCGCTTTAGAGCCATGGAAAAGTAGGAACATAATCTTCTATCCTATTCTCCAAGATGGACAGGCCTTCATTATTTGAGACCACCCATGAATAAGTATCTTTTCACCTCCAAGGGGAATGGAGTAGGTCCACATAAACATCATGTTGTGACCAAGCGCAAGTCTGACCCGACCATGGTCGGGCATCTGTATAGGAACAATAGAACTAGGCAGTTTCTGTTTCAAAAAGATCACAACTATAAAACAGTGTATAAGCAATAGTTTATGAACAACATATATAACAGAAAATAGCTCGTACCATAAGTTTCTCGACACAGTTGGACCTGTTCAACGAGTGCAGTAGTGGCACACATATCCCACGTGGCCTTGCACCATTGAAACGCCCCACAAGGACCTCAAGACGATCAATAAAGTGTAGGAACTTGTGCATGTCGTCCCAGTCAACTTCAGTGCCATCAGTAACAACCGAGTTGTAACAGAATAACAAACGAGCAGCCTGGTTAACTCTGAAAAAACCTACACGTGCCACCAATTATAAGAAAATATTAGTTAGAAGTAGCATCTTCGTGATAGATTCATTGCTACTTCTAAAGTTAAATTGTGATTAGTTAGACAGAATAGGTGGATTAAGAAGTAATCGAGGCAACAAGCAAGAACCAGATACAAAACTAACATGGATGAACAATTGGAACAACGTCGGGGTGGAAGATCGCAGTGAAGATGAGACCAGGTTCTTCTATTTCCATCAACATTCGTGTGCCAACTTTCAGTCCGTAACACTTGAGAAAGTTTATCCAAGTTCAGCCATAAAAAAAGCAGCGATCTTCTTGGTTCATGAACCCAACTTGGAACTTATATCCATGGCTTGTCTTCACTATGACCATTAAACTGGTGTATTCAGTTATGGCAAGGCCGAGCATCTTGAGTACATGTATTCTGGCAGAGCAAATAATGCACTGCAGGAAAAATAATATGAGAACACAATGTATTCCCTATCCAAATATAGAAATAACTTCCTCCTTCATGTCAGTGTTGACCATCGTACCGGTAGTACCTTTTATCCAAATATAGCAATCCAAATTTCCAAATTAGTTGACAGCATGTTAAAAAACACCCTCCTGGATAGAAAAGAGGATTCTAGGAACATACTGTGCGCGTTTTAAAATCCTGTGTTAGGATGAGAAGGAACAAGTGTGGCGTCTCGCCAAGGGCACAAAAACCTGTAGGGTCATCGCACTTTGGGCACTGCAAATGAAACACACTAGATTCAGTAGGGAGAAAAATGCATCAACGGCGGCGGCTGCCATCCTAGGATAACCCGCGACCTAGGAACTTGGATTTATCGGGGATGGATGAAGAATACGTATCTGGTTCTCCATGAGAAAACCCTATGCAATCGCCAAGAGCGGTTTTTCTCTTAACAAGCAGACGAGGGAGAAGGGGATTCATGCCCAACAAAATATTTTCACTTCATTCGTCCAGCTTACTGCTAAAGCTGGAAAGGGGGGGTTGTGATTTGATGGCTCATTGGGCATTACTGCGGCGCTACGACCGGGGTGTGTCTACCACGCAGTTATGCACTCTAATTTGTGCATATGGCACGTGGACCCCATTGCCGGATACCCCACATATCAGCGAAAGGAAGTAGAAAGACAGGAGTAACTAGTTACACAAAAATATATTTTTGACAGAGAGATACTCCCTCTGTAAAGGAATATACAAATCTTTTATATCACAACTTTATACTACATAAGAAAAATCAAGGGGAATATATATAACATATATAATTATAAAAAACAGAGTGGTTTTTAACACAGTATAGACGAGTTGGTGATTATGGTGTGCCTGCCATCCTGCAATATAGGCCGTCCGATTTATATCTGATGGATGTGCAAAAAGGTACCCACACACCTCTCCACATTTGCAAATAAGGCCTTCCCTTGTTCATCCTTTACTCTCACAGGATAAAATACTCATACAAATGCATCTTGATGTTATGTGCAACGCACGGGCATTATGGGGGTTCAACTGAGAATATAATACTCAGACAGGCTCACGGTTCTGGACTTTGGGCCGCAGGCCCACCCTGCATGTTTGGGGGCCCATGTGTTCTACCTCAGCGCTTGTCATATTGCAAGTGATTGGTACGGCGCTGGTTTTAGATGTTGTCGCAAGGCAAATACACAAAATTGAATAAAGCACGACAGCTGTTGGAATGATATCGAACGACGGTTCCTAACCAGCAATGAGAGTTGCAATTCTATCAACGATATACCATGTGATAAATAATACTGTCGTATTACTTATACACGCAGGACACTTGTTTCACCATGCCATATTATGGCATCAAAATCTCTCGTAGGATAGATCAGTTCGGCAGTTGCGTGCTGCTACTGAAGAATTTCAAAGTTGGTTTGGACCAGCTCTCCTTGTCGAGAAAGTTTGATTTTGAGATCATCCCCTGCCGCAAGATATGATTTAGATTTGAACCTTGACCATCCTTTAGCATCAATCATCATGCGACCATCCTTTGTACTTACGGTATATTGAGCAGGTTCATTCACACCAAGGCTGCGCATGGTAAGAGAAACTTGGCCGTTGTCGCCCGGATTGTTGAACGACTCCCTTGTTGCTCTAGGAATTCTCTGTTTGCAAACAAGAAGACATACGCAAACAGTTAGATCAACACAGTGAATCATGCGAAACAACATGGAAAGAAAAAAGAACGAAACACTTGGGCGGCCAATGCTTACCAAGAAGGTGGACATGTTGGTTTTTGTAAGGACTTGGTGTATGAAGTGCGAACTGCAGCCCAGTCTGTTGCAGGTGCAACTGCTCATTCGGTTGCCGCTGCACGGGCCGGAGCAGATGCAAGTGCAAGTGTTGGTGCAGGTGCCGAAAAGCCGCTGCTGCTGCGGAGATGGTGCTCTTTGTAGAGCTGGTGCCGGTGTCGGAGCAGGTGCCGGTGTCGATGCCCGATCCTCCGGTAGATCAGCCTGATCTGCTGACGTGGTCGGTGCCCAATCCTGAGCTGGATCAGACTGAGTTGCTGCCGCTGTCAGTGCTAGAGCAACTGCCGGTGCTTGATCCGTTGCTGAAGGTGGTACCGACAATGATCAGCTTTCTAACTTGACTAGGCTTCGCGACCATGATCCAGTTTTTTTCTTCATTTCTTTTAAATGCGAGAAGGACTAATTGTGGCATTTTTGTTAAACCAAACTGTAGTTCATCATAGGGATTCAACTTGTACTCAGACAAAAGACTGGTCCAATTTTTTCCAGTAATATAAGTGATGGACAGTGCCTTCGTTACTGACATGACATAAGAAGTGAAACCTGCAAAATAGCCATCGTAGAGCAAACCAAATGGTTTATTCTGTGATGAATGTCACATGGCAATACCTGCATCGTAAAATTGCAGGAAAAGAAAGAAAACATGACATTAAATCAATAAGATTTAGACAATAAATTAATAAGATTTACTTGATGTGACACGAGTGAATCCTTACCAGGAAATCACTATGCTGAAGTACTAAACATAAGATTGATCTTCCAACTACGGGTGGCATGCAGGGGCCCCGCCTACTCCCACAAACAGGACATTCCAAAGATCATGACAAATCGTATGGACCGAACATCCATGGGACTGGAAATCCTAGTGGGTGCGATCAACCCTGCAATGCATACAGATATTGGAGTGTAACCATAATTGATAAACCGTCCTCACAAAAAAGATGATCTAGACACTTCAAAATATACAGACTGAATTGAGTGGACAGACATTAACATAGATAGTTCTCAGGACTGCCACACACCAAAAGCGGTAGTACTAATAAACAATACAGGGTTCATAAACACAAATGAAGTACTGAACAATAGTACTTACTACAGACAAGCAAAGTTGCACTAATTAAACTCTGCAGACTATTTCTTGCCACTGACCTACGGGATGAACCCCGCATAACGGACTAGGCCATGGACTTCGTGAGAGATGTCTACATGCACCATCACCATCTTGTCAACCTTGGAGATCCTAACAGAGTGGTCTTTCCACTCATAAACATGATCATGAAGACATGCCGCATCAGATTTGTTGGGAAGCTTTACAAGAACCACACCCTTCGTAATCAAAGGCACAACCAAGAAATTGTTGTGGTCAACTACAACCTCAAGAACACGCCTGACAACAATGCTATAGGAAAACACTAGTTTAGGACACGTGGCGACAAGGACACAATAGCTGGATAGTTTAGCAGTAGAACTCATCCTCAGGTCTTCCAGTTCACACGGCATGACTTTGAGAACTTCATCTCCACCGCGGACCTGGTTCTAATTCAAACAGAAACCATATTTTATTACTACCTCCTTTCAGAAATATAAGATGATTTTCAATATTATACTCCATATATTACTACATATGCGCACAGAAATGAGTGAACAAAGACATTAGAACATGTCTTCAAAGGCATGAGAGCAGAGGGATTACTTGCAATATCCATAACACAAGTTACTGAGGCAAATATACCCTCTTCAAAGGTAACATTGATGTTCATAAAGTACTCCCTCCGTCCCAAAATTCTTGTCTTAGATTTGTCTAGATACGGATGTATCAAGTCACATTTTAGTATTAGATATATCCGTATCTAGACAAATCTAAGACAAGAAATTTGGGATAGAGGGAGTAGTTGAAAGTAATCAATAAGAAATCAGTGTCAACCTCTCGCATGTTTTGGTCAAAAGAGGAATTTAGAACCGTCATTTGGCACACAAAAATGACATGCAAGATCACCCAGAAAGTCGTACTACTAGTACTAGTACTGCGTGTTAGATGAAAAAACAAGATTAAGATCGAGAAAAAGATAGTCAAGAAGAGATATTACCTGGACTTGCTTAATGAGGGATCCCGGAGAGGGGGGCTTGGACAGGGCTATGGCTTTGAGCTTGTCTGCCGTAGTCTCGGCGGGGTGCTTGCGCTTCTTCATACTACGAGCCTCGACGGTTTTGGCCAGAGCCATAGACATCACTTCGGCCGGTGCTCCAGCGTTCATCATGAAACTGTCAAATAGAAATAAAAGAAAAGAAACCATAATGATAAACCCAAAAGAAGAAAAGAGAGGGAGTTATAGGATCAGTCTCAGGGTTGCAAGACCTGGACTTGGCCAGAATCAACACCATTGATGCGCTCACCTTTCCTTCTTTGGGAGAGAAGAACAATGGCAGAAGCAGGTTAGGCTTTTCTTGAAGAAATGAGGAACAAGATGAGGGAGAAGCGAGTTGGGTAGAGAGGAAGCTAAGAGAGAAGAGTGAAATGATGGTTGCTTCGTCCGTCCAACTTACTGCTGGAAAGGAGGGTTTTCTATTTGACGGATCATTAGGCATTACTGCGGCGCTTCGATCGGGGTAGTCTACCGTCACTCTACTACGGAGTAATTTAGTGCATGGCTGGTGGACCCCGATGCTAGCTGTCCACACGTCGGCGAAAGTGAGTAATTTAGTGCATGGCTGGAGGAGGATCCGCACGGTAGAGCGTGTCCACTGTTTTTCTGAAGAAAATAATGATTACAGCAAGCGTTTCCACTCTTACGATGGAGGAGTGCGAAACACAGCAGCCACTTGAACATACACAGTGCTCCTACTACTTGGCATGTGCAGTGGTTCATACGTCAGTACTACATAATCTTGTTGCTAGTGTAGTAAGATATGACGACAACAAATGATGTTGTGTGCATGTCAACTATATGTATAGTAATGTAGTAACATAGTACCGCTTTCTCGACTGTCCGGTCAGGAATGAACGGTGAGATCAATGTTAATAGAACTAGGTCTACAGCGCACGGAGAGTACGGTGCTACAGTGCTCCATGAAACATGAACCATATGAAGCATGAATAGTGTTAGGTAGTGTGTATGAATGGTGCACGGGATGGCAGCAAAAGTTCCCTTCTTGACCCACTTTTGGGTGTTTGGCAGAGTGCATGAAGGGTGCATGAGTCCACACTAGTAGGTTAACACAAATAGACGAAGAGGAAACACCCTCCGTCTAGGTGTTTAAGTCATCTTACGTTGTGCACTGCGACCAAGGCGGAGAGGAAAACGAGAAAACTTAATGTCCTTTTGCTAATTCTTAATAGCATTGCATGCAATGAACTAACCACTGCATGTCATGTTTATTAGTCTCAAGTCATTGAAAGCATGCACGGCCCACGTCTCTTATTGGATGATATGTCACGAAACAAGAAACGGGGGAGGGAGTTAATGTACCGTTATTGGTGTCAAAACCGGCGGATCCCGGGTAGGGGGTCCCGAACTGTGCGTCTAGGCGGATGGTAACAGGAGACGAGGGACACGATGTTTTACCCAGGTTCGGGCCCTCTTGATGGAGGTAAAACCCTACGTCCTGCTTGATTAATATTGATGATATGGGTAGTACAAGAGTAGATCTACCTCGAGATCAAGGAGGCTAAACCCTAAAAGCTAGCCTATGGTATGAATGTTGTAATGGAGGTTATGTCCTACGGACTAAAGCCCTCCGGTTTATATAGACACCGGAGAAGGCTAGGGTTACACAGAGTCGGTTACAATGGTAGGAGATCTACATATCTGTATCGCCAAGCTTGCCTTCCACGCAAAGGAAAGTCCCATCCGGACACGCGACGGAGTCTTCAATCTTGTATCTTCGTAGCCTTGGAGTTCGGCGGACGATGATAGTCTGGCTGTCCGGACACCCCCTAGTGCAAGACTCCCTCAGTAGCCCCTGAACCTGGCTTCAATGACGATGAGTCCGGCGCGCATAATGTTCGGTATTGCAAGGCGGGTTCCTTCCTTGAATATTCCAGAGAAGATTGTGAACACCCGGATAGTGTCCGGCTCTGCAAAATAAATTCCACATTCCACCATAGAGAGAATAAAATGTACACAAGTTCAATCTGCTGACGTACTTTGCGGCGTGACGTCACACCATTACCAAGCCGTTTCTAGAATCGTTTTTTACTACACCACCTCAGCATGTTTAGCGAGGCGGTTTTCTTGGCACGTCTTGTCGAAGCAGAGATCGTGTTCCCCTTATTCCGGGATTCTCATCAATACAGACGTGGGTAACCCAACCGCGCCATTGATGGTGGCGCTTGGGAGATAAGCGGGTTTTACCAGGCTAGTGGGGACGCATAGTCTTCGTCCGCCTATATATAAGGGATAAGGATTTACCTTCTCACCTACGCCTTCTTCCTCCTTAGCTTACCCGTCCCCGCGCACTCGAGCTCCAGCGCCCAAGTTCGCGCATCTCGCCTTGACCATCGCCGACCATGTCCGGAGCGGGAGGCAAATGGTTGGCCTCCACCGTTAAGGAGGAGCACATCACCAAGCTGCGCAGCGTCGGATACCTTTCCGGCGACGTCGCGCATCGGCTGCCCGACGAGGGGCAGCTCATCCCCACCCCCAGGCCCCATGAGAGGGTCGTTTTCCTCCCCCACTTCCTCCGCGGACTGGGCTTTCCACTTCACCCCTTTGTCCGGGGGCTCATGTTCTACTACGGCCTGGATTTCCACGATCTGGCGCCGAACTTGATCCTCAACATCTCGGCGTTTATCGTCGTGTGTGAGGCCTTCCTCTGCATCCAGCCCCACTTCGGCCTGTGGCTCAAGACCTTCAACGTCAAGCCGAAGGTTGTGAAGGGCACGCAAGCGGAGTGCGGAGGCGCCATGTTGGGCAAGATGCCCAACGTCCTTTGGTTCGAAGGGGCCTTCGTGGACTCCATCAAGGGGTGGCAATCGGGGTGGTTCTATATCACCGAGCCGCGCGAACCCACGTGGGCGGCGGCCCCCGAGTTTAGATCTGGCATCCCCACGCAGCTCACCTCGTGGAAAGAGAAGGGCTTGCGGTGGGGCAATTCGAGGGAGCTGACGGGCCTCCAAGCCTGTATCTAGAAGCTGGTGAACAATAAGCTTAGGCTGTTTAACGTGGTCCAAGTTATGCTCATCTGCCGGATTCTCCCATGCCAAGAACGGGGATTCAATCTGTGGGAGTTCAATCCGGAACAGCACCAGGCGCTGAGCGGGCTCTTCGACACAACATACGAAGGTGCCTGGAGGGTGCTGTTAAAGGGCGCCGAAGCCCCCGCATCCGCGACGGAAGATCGCGGGTTTCACTCGCAGTGTCCAGCTGACGAGGTAAGTGATTCTACCCCTTTACAGGACACTTATTAACAGTTCGACCCTAAGCGGGTTTTAATCTCCCTTTTCCTTTGACAGGAATGGATGAAGAAGGCCGAGCAGCTCGTCTGCCCGGCTCCCATGCCAGAAGACCCAGTGGACGCCCGCCTAGCGGGGCTGCTGGTCCCGGCACCGCACGTGGTGCCGGAGAAGAAGGCCAAGAAGGTGGCCATGAGTACTCGAAAGAGTTCCCATTTTCAGGTGTCCGACGACTCCGAGGCGGATTCCTCCCCCGAGGATGAGGGGGAGGAAGAACACTCTCTCGCAGAGGAGGGAGAGAGAAAGAGGAAGGCCTCCCCAAGAGGGGAAGAACTATTCCCCCGGACAGCTCCGCCAACACCAATGTTGGCGAAGAAGAGTGGCCTTCAAGGTCCAGGCCTCCGGCGAGATCGTAAGTATCCGGATCCCTGAATCTGCAATTTCTTTCGTGTCACATGGTGTCTTTCTAATGCTGCATACTGCTCGCAGTCCGGCCGATGATGATCTCCCCGCTTCATCGAGCGGGTCGTTGGCGGCGTCGGATGTGGAATCCATCCCGACGGCCTCCACCCCTCGCGCCGATGAGGACGCCAAGGTGGGATCCCGAAAAGGGACCCATCAGGAGGAGGCTTCGGAGGCGCCGCAAGGCAGCCTCCCGGACTTTGCGCCGGACTCTATGCCGGAACTTGCATTGGTTCCAGAGTCCGGCAGACGGCCCCTTCGTAAGAAGGGCAAGACCGTGAAACCGGCGGCCCCCGTCCAACCGGAGGCGCCGGACAACTTGTTGGAGGCGCTCAAAGGCGCTTCCATCGAGGACGAACACCGCACTATCATGAGTGCGGTGATTCAGAAGGTTCAGCTCGCCAAGAGCGGGCTGACCGAAGCCTGCAGCAGCCATCTAACAGGCTTTGAGGTAAGAAGTTAAAACTATGTAATATAATACCGCATAGACAGTAGACCCTGATGCTCAGTTTGGCGTTTGGAAAGAAAAGCCGGACTGAGGATCTTAAAAGATATACACAGGGTTGCTTAAAATATGTCAATATGGGTTTGCAGGCTGCACTGCTGACCTCTGCCGCACTGACTGCGGAGGTCGGCGCATTGAAACAGGATCTCGAGCGGTCCGAGTAAGAGCTCGGCCATGCCAAGAAGCAGCTCGAGGACAAAGAAGGTGAGTAACACCACTTTGAAGATTTACCTTACAGAAAAGGATTTAGGTTGCAATAAAAATGACAAGGATAACGTTGGTACTGGAGGGGCCACTGACGAGGTGGCAGCCCTGAAAGAGGCTGTGTCCGCGGCTGAACACAATGCGGCTGCGGAACGGGCCGAGCGAGAGAAACAAGAGGCGCGGGTGGCGGAAGTGCGGCAAGAGCTCCAAGCTCTCATGGAAAAGCATGAGAGTTTGGAGCGCGACTCCAAGACTCGAGAGTCCGAGCTCGCCTCGGCTCTCGAAAGTGCCAAGTCCGCCAATGCCGAGGCCCGTAAAGCCCTTCAGGAGGTTGAAGATGTGAAGAAGATAGCAGCGGGTAAGGCATTTTTCATGCAAAGCAAGCATGTTAATGTGAACTACCTGATACTTACCCAAATTCGGAGCTCTCCAGGGGCGTTTGCAGATCTGCCGTGCAGTGTATCCGATGCCGCAGCATTTTACCGTGGCCAGGAGGGGAGCTCAACGGAGAAGGTCTTCTGGTCTCAGTACACTGAGGCCGGCCATCCGGTGCCCCCTAGCGACCAGCGGAAGCAGCTGGTCGAGCTCCACAAGGCGGCTGAGGAGGCCATGAAGGGTCTTATAGTCCGGCTGTGGCCAGGGCAGGCCCTGCCTGGGAGCTACTTCGGCCTCGTGCGGCGGCTGGTGGATGCATGCCCCTGGGTGGAGGTCATCAAGCGCTCCGCCTGTATTGAAGGTGCCCGTCGGGCCCTTGCCCGCACAAAGGTGCACTGGGGCAGGCTGGATGCGGAGAAGCTTCTTACTGACCCGCCGCCACCGGGCAAGGAGTATCGTACGCCCGAAATGTACTATAAGACTGTCCTGAAGGGAGCCCGCGATATTGCGGATGAATGCCCCAGAGATGTAATTTTTGAGTAAACTCGCTATGTATTATCCTTTGCGCTGAAAACTTGTGCGCTGAGCAACACTTGTTTAATTTAAAATATTACCTTTTGTGCGGCCGTTTATAAAATCTGAGAGATGGCAAGTCGTTGACTTCAGCCCCCGAGCCACAAGTGCTGGGGTGTTCGGGATAAACTTGAGCACTCTTGTTCCCATTGTTGGGTCCATCGAGGGAGGCACTCAACACAACGAACAAGGCAACCGGACTTATAATGCTTGAACACTCTCACTTAGCCATAGAATTCTATAATTTTAAATTTCGGCGAAGCCCCTATTATTCGGAGGACCGAATTCGGGGTGCTATCCACGCCTTCGTCGGACATTATCCGGTACATCGCTCGAAGCGGCATAAGTCTTTAGGGACCCGAAAATACCTCTCAAATAGCGACCGGTCTCTCGCCTTATCATGCCAGTCAGTTTTAGCTTTCTCCACTGAGGCGCTTGCCCAGCTCAACCGGGGCGCAATCGCAGTGGTTCTCCCAGTGCCACCTTAGCCAACAGAACGGAACGTAAGGAACCAAAACATGGGAGCCGGGCAAACCCAACTATTGACCCAAGACATGATTCAGAGCCGATTCATATAATGCTATAAGTTCGGGGTGCCGCACTTGTGAAAGTGTTCGGACTTATCACACCATTATGCGGGGAACGTAAGCCCCTGGTGTATTGGGCCATATCAAGATATACGGGTGCAAGATGTCATTTAATGAACATATATATGCAGAGTAATGTAATTGCAGGCGAAAAGTACTGCATTATTTATCCAAGGGAGTCTGCTATGAGTGCGGACTAATACAAAATAGCGCGGTGAGCAAGGGTTTGGACTAATTAAACATGTACCCCTCCAGGGGTGAGCTGCGGACTTGGTGTATATAATCAAATTTAATGCTCATAATGGAGACCACCTGAGTGTTCGTCGCAGCCTTCTTTCTTCCCTGGCCTTTGCATCGTGAGTTCGGCAGATTCACCGCCGGATAGAGCCTCTGGTTAACAGAGTCCTATGCATACAAAGAAGGAAAATAATAATAAAAAAAAGAGTGATACACTTGCGAGCCCCTGGTGTGGTTGAGCCGCACTCTGGGTCTATTGTGGTCGTGCCCCTTCCCCTACGCCCATGGTATCTCCAGAGCGTAATGATGTACACGGAGGGTTGTTCTTGCGATCATGCAAGGGCTGGGGTCAGGGCCGCATTGCTACGCGTGCTCGGATCGTGCCAGGTGGTCTTGGTTGGTGTTGCTTCGGGCGCGTTTGGTTGTATCCGGCCGTTTAACGGCCGGACTCGAAAATTGCCTTAAAAGGCTGCTCTGTACTTCTGCCGCGAGAGCCGCTGTATGTTCCTCTGTTCGGAGGGAGCGTTCCGTGTTTCCGTTGACCGTGATGACTCCACGGGGGCCTGGCATCTTGAGCTTGAGGTATGCATAATGCGGCACCGCGTTGAACTTTGCAAACGCGGTTCGTCCGAGCAGAGCGTGATAGCCGCTGTGGAATGGGACTATGTCGAAGATTAACTGCTCGCTCCGGAAGTTATCCGGGGATCCGAAGACCACTTCTAGTTTGACTGAGCCTGTACAATTGGCCTCAACACCTGGTATGACGCCTTTAAAGGTCGTCTTTGTAGGTTTAATCCTTGAGGGGTCTATGCCCATCTTGCGCACTGTATCCTGGTAAAGCAGGTTCAGGCTACTGCGGCCGTCCATCAGGACTCTCGTGAGGTGAAATCCATCGACGATTGGGTCTAAGACCAATGCGGCGAATCCGCCATGGCGGATGCTGGTCAGATGGTCTCTTTGGTCGAAAGTGATCGGACAAGAAGACCATGGATTGAACTTCGGGGCGACTGGCTCCAGCGCGTATACGTCCCTTAGTGCACGCTTCCGCTCCCTCTTGGGTATATGGGTTGCGTATATCATGTTGACCGTCCGCACTTGTGGGGGGAAACCCTTCTGTACTCTACTGTTCGGCGGCCGGGTCTCTTCCTCGTCGTCGCTATGCAGCCCCTTGTCATTGTTTTCGGCAATTAACTTGCCTGCCTGTTTGAATACCCAACAGTCTCTGTTTGTGTGATTAGCTGGCTTTTCGGGGGTGCCATGTATCTGGCATAAGCGTTCGAGTATCCGGTCCAAATTGGACGGACCCGGAGTTGTTCTCTTGAATGGATTCTTCCGCTGGCCGGGTTTAGAGCCTCAGAATCCGGCATTGACTGCCATATCCTCCTTGTCGTCGCCGTTAATGCGGCGTTTAGTTTTGCTTCGACGCGACCTGCCATTGTGGTCCTTAGTATCCGGACTGCCAGAATTTTTACTGAGGTTGTTGCTGCGGGCTAGCCAGCTATCCTCTCCCGTGCAAAAGCGGGTCATTAATGATGTGAGGGCTGCCATGGATTTCGGCTTTTCCTGTCCCAGGTGCCGGGCTAGCCGCTCGTCGCGGATGTTATGTTTGAAGGCTGCGAGGGCCTCTGCATCCGGACAGTCGACGATTTGGTTTTTCTTTGTCAAGAACCGTGTCCAGAACTGCTTGGCCGATTCATCTGGCTGCCGAATTATGTGGCTTAGGTCATCGGCGTCTGGTGGCCGCACATATGTGCCCTGGAAGTTGTCGAGGAATGCGGCTTCCAGGTCTTCCCAACACCCAATTGACTCTGTGGGCAAGCTATTGACCCAATGCCGAGCTGGTCCTTTAAGCTTGAGTGGGAGGTATTTGATGGCGTGGAGATCATCACCGCGGGCCATATGGATGTGAAGGAGATAATCTTCAATCCAAACCGCGGGGTCTGTTGTGTCATCGTAGTATTCAATGTTTATGGGTTTAAACCCTTCAGGGATTTGATGATCCATTACTTCGTCAGTGAAGCATAGCGGGTGTGCGGCGCCTCTATATTGAGAAATGTCACGACGTAGCTCGAGTGAGCGTTGTCTGCTGTGCTCGGCCCGGCCGGAGTTGTTGTATCCGGTGCGACGGTATTCGTCGTGGGTCGTGGGGCGCCCCCGTGATCCGTAGATGGATCTAGATTGCCTTGCTTTGTCCTCCAATATGTCTCGCAAGTCCGGCGCATTCCCTCTTGGCTTCGTACTTTTGGAGCGATGCCGGGGTACGGTCTTGGTAGAGGGCCTGGATGCCTCTCTGTCGCGACCACGGGGTGGTCGGTCGGCCGTATCATGCGCTGGTGATGAAGGTATGTATGCTTATTCTTCTAATCGGGGGAGCAATTTGCGTTTTGGGTAACTTTTGGAGGGACGTTCGAGTTCATACTCTTCGGCCGCGAGGACCTCAGTCCATCTGTCGGCCAGCAGGTCCTTATCAGCCTGAAGCTGCTGCTGCTGCTTTTTCTTTAGGTTATTTGCCGTGGCGATAAGCCTGCGTTTAAAACACTCTTATTCGATGGGATCCTCAGGCACGACGAATTCGTCGTCGCCGAGGCTTGCTTCGTCTCCGGAGGGAGGCATGTAGTTATCATCCTCGACCTCTTCGTCTGCCGCTCTCACGCGAGGGCTTGCTTCTGCGTCCTCCTGCGCTGAATCTTGCTGGAGGGGATTGTCTTCGGCACTATCTGGAGTGTTATTATCTCCTGTGCTGGAATCTCCATTCTTGTTGTGGCGGGATTTAGAGCGGCGCCGTTGACGCTGGCGCTTGGGCTGTTTCTTTAAGGAATCTGCCTCCGCTGCTTCTTCGCCGTCCCCATCTTTTGGGGTGTCCACCATGTATATGTCATATGACGAGGTGGTCTTCCAGTGCCCTGTAGGCGCTGGTTCCTCTTCGTCTCCGGCATTGTCGTCCATACCGTCGATGTCTTCGGAGACGTAGTCTAGCATGTCAGTTAGATCGTCGACAGTGGCTACAAAGTGGGTGGTGGGTGGGCTCTGAATTTCTTCGTCGTCCGTATCCCAACCATCCTGGCCATAATCCGGCCAGGACTCTCCGGATAGCGAGAGATGCTTTAGCGAATTTAGGATATCGCCAAAGGGCGAGTGTTGGAAGATGTCCACGGCCGTGAACTCCATGATCGGCGCCCAATCAGATTCGTTGGCAGGGGCGCAGGAGGTCCGGAGTCCGTCAAGGAGTCCAACGCCTCGGAGTCACGAGCTTTGTAAGGGACAAGGTCAATGTTCGGCTCCATCGCCGTGGAAGGTGCAGCCCTCGAGGCGGTGTCCAGCCACCGGTCATCGATCTGGGCGATCGGCTCCGGACTGAGGGCCGGAGCGGATTCGTGCGCAGCCACCAAGGCACTGTCCGGCGGCAGAGCTAAATCATGCCCATCGTGACAGCGCGGCACGCTCGGCTGAGGCTCGAGTCCGTCGAGGATCAAGTCCCCGTGGATATCGGCCGTGAAGTTTAGGCTTCCGAACTTGACCTGATGGCCAGGGGCGTAGCTTTCGATCTGCTCCAGATGGCCAAGTGGTTTGGCCCGCAGTGCGAAGCCGCCGAATACGAAGATCTGTCCGGGGAGAAAAGTCTCACCCTGGACGGCGTTGTTGATTGGAGAAGCCATCGAGCCTATCGGTGACGGCACAGAGGAACTCTCAATGAAAGCACCAATGTCGGTGTCAAAACCGGCGGATCTCGGGTAGGGGGTCCCGAACTGTGTGTCTAGGCGGATGGTAACAGGAGACGAGGGACACGATGTTTTACCCAGATTTGGGCCCTCTTGATGGAGGTAAAACCCTACGTCCTGCTTGATTAATATTTATGATATAGGTAGTACAAGAGTAGATCTACCACGAGATCAAGGAGGCTAAACCGTAAAAGCTAGCCTATGGTATGAATGTTGTAATGGAGATTATGTCCTACGGACTAAAGCCCTCTGGTTTATATAGACACCGGAGAAGGCTAGGGTTACACAGAGTCGGTTACAATGGTAGGAGATCTACATATCCGTATTGCCAAACTTGCCTTCCACGCCAAGGGAAGTCCCATCCGGACACGGGACGGAGTCTTCAATCTTGTATCTTCGTTGTCTTGGAGTCCGGCTGTCCGGACACCCCCTAGTCTAGGTCTCCCTCAACCGTACCTAAGTGTTTTGGGATTATTTGGTTTTTGTAAGGCGACTTACGCACCTAGATAGAGGAGTATATTGAGATGAGAATGCAACCAAACACACCCATGCGCTTTGTGCTACAGTGACTGATCTACACCGTCTGAGTTTGATCCAACGGTCATGTTGTGCCGAGACATGGACATGCCCATGCAGAGGGTGCCTAAACACGACCGAAGTCCCTCTGCTTCTCGAGGCGCACGACGTTGGTGATGCAGGGGGCGAAACGGCTGAAAGGCAATGCAATCTACGGGAAGGCGGAGGGAGCCATCCGAGGAGCGGGGAATCTTTGGTTTTCACCATGGTAAAACACCAGTCGACGACTTGTCACATCAGATAGCAATGGGTTTTACAGGCGGAATTGTCGTGACTAATTGCTGCCGTGCCTGCTCCCGTCAACAAAAAAATTAAAAATCCTGCCGCGGCTGCTCCCATCAATCAAAAAATTAAAAATCCTGCCGCGCCTCCTCCCGTCAATGAAAAAATTAAAAATCCTGCCGCACTCAAACACCAGAGCAACGCCGTGGTGGATATTTAAATTTACCTGCTAGCGAGTAGATAAAAAAGGGGTGAAAAACCAAATGTGGCGGCGGCCTAGCTAATCGGTCGAACTAGCCCAACTAGCTAGCCACCGTGCTTCACTGATGTACTCGGCGGGAAAAGTGGTCTTTCATGATTTGACGACTCATTTACTTGCTTCGGCGAAAACACGCGGTAGGGCGTCCCACGTCAGGAAGAATATATGCGTGCACCACCCGGGAGGACCCCGAAACCGTGCGGTAGGGTGTGCCATGTCTCGGCACGGAGGAAAAATGTGCATGTAAAAATTTACTATAACAGACGTAGTTCCTATGGTTCAACCTCGGGACCTAGCCAGTCGGTCGAAAACACCCCACTAGCGACACAGCTTCATCATGATAACATGGCATGGAGGATAGGTGTGGTTTGCTCCGTCTCGACTAGCCACAACGTCTCTTGTTCTAGGCGATTCTTCTATTTTCCAAGATTTTTTTAGTTGTAATAACACCACGGCAAGCTAGCTCCGCTCTTCGTGTGTGTCCGTGCAAATGTTAGGAGAGAAGAGAGAGATTGTAGACCTGGGACCCACCAGTAAATGAGTCAACGGTCATGCACGTGTTGACAAGGCACTCCCTCTACTCTACTCAATGTAATACTATATAAAATCAAGTTATGGGACAAAGCTAACAACCATTGTTGTTTCAGGCAATCGACTTACCCTTTGTAGTCCAAGTTGCTAGTTCGAATCTCATCTTTCATATTTTTTAGTTTTAGGTCCAAATTTGATTAATGACAAGTGGGACCCCCGTGTGTTGTTTTGATATTTCAGTGTAGGATTGTTTTTTGGACAAACACTTTGCGCGGTTAGACAAGTAACGACACAAGTTACACGTATTTTGCAAGTTTATGAACAAAAATGACATCGACATAGAATATCACATCCACCCCGCAGCTTAGATGCTATGGTGATATGAGTTTTTAAACCATTGGAACTGAGATCCAATGGCTTGGGAGTAGTCTTTGTAATTATGCACAATTTCCAAACTCTCCAAAGGTTTTTTTGCAAATAAAACATTCAGGACTTGTGTGTGCCGCTGCATCTTGGATCCAATGGCAGCCCGTTGCTCATAATAGGAGCTACTCGTAGCTTAATTACCCGCTACGATGATATGAGCATCTAGGTCGTATGGTCAGTGATTAGATGGCACATGCGTAGTACTTGTACCTTCTGCGCAATTCCCAAACTCTCTAAGCCGTATATTGCAAAAACATTCAAACCTCCTACTGTGGGCCGTTATATCTCGATGAACTCGTATCACCATTGTCGGATTTTGGGTTCCGGCAGACCCTTGAGGTTCGAACACTGGGGTGCACGCGGAGATCACAGCCCCAGCCTACCCACGTCTCACCGCCTAAACTACACAAAGAACAACACAGGGGACACAAGATTTATACTGGTTCAGGCCACCATTGTGGTGTAATACCCTACTCCAGTCGTGGTGTGGTGGATTGCCTCTGGGGCTAACGAGGAACAGTACAAGGGAAGAACAGCCTCGTGAGGGTCTGTTCTTGGTTCCTGCGATGAACTGCCAGGGGGAGTCCAGTCGTCTCTCTCTCTGTGTCTCTGATGTGAATCCGATCAGATCTCGATGCCCTACCCTGTGGGTGGCTAGTCCTATTTATAGGCGAAGGCCCCGGGCCTCTTCCCAAATATTAAGCGGGAAGGGCGCCAACAATTGGCCATTTTGAAGGGGAACATCTAGTACACTTATCCTGACTAAAGTTGGTCCTCGCCTGCCAAAGACTCTGACGATGACGCTGGCCTGGGCTCCACGATGACCTCCGTTCTGCCATCCTGCTGGTCTTGGTCTTGTTGCACTGAAATGGTTGCCTTTGCTTGATACCCTTGCCTGCGCTTGCCCCCTTTGCACCAAAGGGGAAACAGGGACTCTGCGCAGGCCGGCGCCCGCCTGGCCTTGGTCGTCATGGCTTGCATCACGGGCACCTCGTGAGGTACCCCGCCTTGATCTCTCCTCCTCCTCGCGAGCCAGCCTCACGAGGCCGTTCCTGAGGAAGACTCCTGTCGTCCGCCCTGTGAGGCTTGGCCCCTCGCGAGGGTCTTGAGCATGTGCTGATGAAGATTGGCCGTACTGGGCCACTCCTTGAGCCACGCCGTAGGCCGCAAGCAGGCAAGTCTGGGTACCCCGGTTCCCAGAACGCTGACAGTAGCCCCCGGGCCCAAGGCGTGCTTGAACTTGGCTTAGCAGAGAAGCGAAGAGGCAAGTGCGAAGCACGCGGGCCCCAATAGCCTGCGGCCTTGGGCGCCGCGTGGCGGTTGATTGGACGTGGGCGTCCTGGCTCCCCCACGACGCCTCGGTAACTGCACGAATTGACAAGTCCCTGCATGCAAAACGGGTCATGATTACCTGTGATCATGGAGGCCGTCGGTTGGCCTCCCTCGGCTATATGTATGGAACGGCGCGATCCCTTCCAATCCATCTCTTCCTGCTACTCTCCGTCTTCTTCTCTGCCGCTCGCCATCCCCATGGCCCCGCCGAAGAGGTTCTCGGCCGCGGAGAAAGGGAAGGCTCGCCAGGAAGGGCCCGGCTCTCCTCCGGCCAAGCGCGGCCGGGGCCTCCCTACGGCCCCTGCCATGGCCTCCCGTGGCCGTGGAAACAGCCCTCTGTGTAGTGGTGGGCATCCGGCTGCCATCGAGAAGTACGCTGGGGTTGCGCGTCCCTCGAGGCCGCGCTTCCGCTCGGCGGAGGTGCTGCCGGAGTTCGTCGTGTGGTCGGCGAACCCAACCGGCACCTGGCTCCAGCTCCCCCGCTTCTTCATAGGTGAGTTTCCGGCTAGTGCCCCAGGCGGCCTTTAGCTTCAGGCCGATGGTTACTACAGTAGGGCTTCTTGGGCTACCTTGGAGCTCTCCACCGCCGGGGAGGCGGCCTTGACCCGCGGCTGGCAAACATTTGCCCGCACGCGCGGCCTGTGCCGACGATGCACCCTGCACTTCAAGTTCGACGGCGACGCCACCCTCTACGTGAGGGTGTTCGGGGAAGACGGCCGCCACGCCGGATGCTGCCCTAAAGACGATGACCGCGACCGCGCGCCCAGCCTCGGCGCTGGCCGGGGTGAAGGTGGCGGAGGGTGCGCGGGTAGCGGGGCCCTAGGCCCGCCAACCTCTGGTGACTCCCCTTCAGATGGCAGCTCCTCCAGTGGCAGTCGCGACAAGCCCCCTCGCCGCCGCGCTCGTCTGGGAGAGGGAAGCTGGTTGGTCCGACGCCATGCCTCGGTGAAGCGGGAGGCGGAATCCAGCTGAGCTCTGGAGGCAGTTCGAGCCTTCACTGAGAGTTGGCACCGGGCAGGTCGTGCCCCCTTTTGCTTTCCTTTCTTTCCCGTGCAAAAAGAATGTAACCTGGTCCCCTACGAGGGTGTGTTAAACTGTCGCTTCTTAATTGGTACAATGTTTCTACCATTTCTGCGCCATATTTTGTTCTGTTTGCTTATACATGGAAATTACTTATCTCGGGGGGAAGCTTGTTGCGATCCTCGCCTCTTGAGGCTAGGGCCTTGTCGTGCGCCTTGTGCCCTACAGGGTTTTAGTCAGCGGGGATAATCTCCAACCTTGGTAGCGAGGACAACTAACCCAAGTCCCGTGACTGCGTCGCGATGCCCGTGGGGCACGGAATGGGAGGGGTGCTCCCGCAGCGGACTCGGATAGGGAAGTTTCAAACCACCGGGGCAGAAACCACTCGCGAGGGTGCTCGTGACCCCTCGCGAGACTTCGCAAGAGAAAACGAAAACCAGTAAGTGAAACGGACGAGGGCTCGCGAGTTCGAAACGGTAACAGCTTCAGAAAAACTTCAAATAAGAACAAACAAGCCAACTGCGGAAAGAAAATGAAAGAAGCCGCATCCGGCACCTAGTCTAGTCTTCGACGTCTTCTCACCAGCGCGGAGGTAAGTGCTGCAATTGGGCGTGGGCGGGAGCCCCCGAGGCCCGAGGGCGGCACTCCAGAGACTCCGGGGCGTGTACAGCCCCACTCATTATTACGTGATAGTGTCACGGGCGGCGAGCTTCACACGCGTTTGCCTTCTTCACAGGCACCGGGCCTTTTCCAAAACTCAGCTACTTCACAGGCATTCGCCTTCTTCACACGCACCGGGCCTTCTCCCAAAACATAGCTTCTTCACAGGCACCGGGCCTTTTCCCAAAACACAGCTTCTTCACAGGCATTCGCCTTCCTCACAGGCACCGGGCCTTTTCCCAAAACACAGCTTCTTCACAGGCATTCGCCTTCTTCACAGGCAGCGGGCCTTTTTCAAGGGTAAAACCTTCGGAGGTGTTGGATGTTCCACGCGTTCTGGATGGGCACCCCCTCCTGGGTCTCCAAGCATGGGGAGCCGGGCCTGGAAACATGAACAACCTTGAACGGGCCCTCCCACATGGGAGTGAGCTTATGCAGCCCCTCTGTGGAGAGAACCCGTCTGAGCACGAGGTCCCCTACCTCAAGAGTCCTGGGGCGGATGTTGCGGCAGTGGTATAGTCGCAGTGCTTGTTGGTACCTCGCTGCCCGTAGCGCGGCTTCTCGGCGATGCTCCTCCCCTAGCAAGAGATCCGTCCCCCGCATGGCGTCCTGCTGCGCTTCATCGAACGCCAGGACCCCCGCGGAACGACGTCTGACCTCGTGAGGGAAAACGGCTTCAGCTCCATAAACCAGAAAGAACGGGGTCTCGCCAGTCGGCTTGGTTGCGGTCGTGCGGATCGACCAAAGCACGGACTGGAGCTCGTCGTACCAGCCCCTGCCGCAGGCCTCCAGCTTTTCTTGAAGGTCCTGGTCTTGAGGCCCCTCAGGACCTCTACGTTGGCTCGCTTGGACTGACCGTTGCTTCGGGGTGCACCACCGAAGCGTAGAATATCTGCATTCCAAGGTTATCACATTATGTTTTGAAGAGGTTACTGGTGAACTACGAACCGTTGTCGGTGATGATACGGTTCGGCACCCCGAATCGGCTCACGACGCCCTTGATGAACTTGACCGCGGAGCCTGTGGGGATGGTGTGGACAGCTTCCACCTTAGCCCACTTGGTGAATTTGTCCACGGCGACATAGAGGTAGCGGTAGCCCCCTGGCGCCCGAGGGAACGGGCCTAGGATATCAAGTCCCTAGACTGCGAAGGGCCATGAGAGGGGTATAGTCTACAGACCTCCCGCCGGCTGATGGATCTGCTTGGCATGGAACTGACAGGCCTCACAAGCTTTCACCAATTCTGCAGCGTCATTGAGTGCCGTGGGCAAATAGAACCCGCTGCGGAACGCCTTGCCAACGAGATTTCGTGACGACGAGTGATGTCCACAATCGCCACCGTGTATGTCTGCCAGTAGCTCCTTCCCTTTCTCCCTGGAAATGCAACGTAGGGACACATCATTCGGTCGTCTTCGGTAGAGCTCCCCATCCTTAAGGCAGTATGCCGTGGCCTGCTGTGCCACGCGCTCCACTTCCTCCTCCTTTTCTGGCAACGTGCCTCACGTCAGGTAACTCCTGAGCTCCGTGATCCAGCACCCCTCCTGAGGTGGTTCCAGCACCAGGAGCA